>NC_064421.1:1845000-2145000 GCF_023375975.1 Astyanax mexicanus
TCAACACAGTCTGATTCAATGCATTCTGATTTAACACAGTCTGATTCAATGCAGTCTGATTTAATGCATTCTGAATCAGTGTAGTCTGATTGAATACATCCAGTTCAACACAGTTTGGTTTAATGCAGTCTGACTGAACATAGTCTGAGTCAGCATAATATGATTTGACGTAATCTGATTAGGTACAGATCAAATTGTTCAACACAGTCTGATTGAACAAATTTAATTTCTATACAGATCAGATTGTTCAGTACAGTTTAATTCAACTTAATATGGTTCAACACAGTCTAATCCAACACATTATGGTTCAATACATCTGATTCAACATAGTCTGATTCAATGCCATCTGATTTAATGCAATCTGATTCAACATGGTCTGATTCAACCCAGTCTGATTCAACACAGTCTGATTCAACACAGTCTGATTCAATTCAATCTGAATCAATACAGACTGAATCAACACAGTCTGATTCATTACATTCTGATTTAATTCAGTCTGATTCAAAGGTCTGAGTCAACACAGTCTGCCTCAACACAATTTCATTTCTATACAGATAACATTTTTAGTGCAGTCTAATTCAACATATTTCATTTCTATACAGATCAAATTGTTCAGCACAGTTTAATTTAACTCAATATGGTTCAGCGCAGTCTGATTCAACACTGTTTGATTCAACACAGTCTGATTCAACACTGCCTAATTTAGTGGGGTCTGATTCAAAGCAGTCTGATTGAAGTGCAATGCGATTAAATGTAGTCTGAGTCAACGTAATCAGATTCAACGAAATCTGATTAAGTACAGATCAATTTGTTCAACACAGTGTGAATCAGCACAGTCTGAATCAGCACTGTCTGAATCAGCAAAGCCTGAATCAACACAGTCTGAATCAGCACAGTCTGAATCAACACAGTCTGAATCAACACAGTCTGAATCAGCACAGCCTGAATCAGCAAAGCCTGAATCGGCACAGTCTGAATCAGCACAGTCTGAATCAGCACAGCCTGAATCAGCACAGTCTGAATCAGCAAAGCCTGAATCAGCACAGTCTGAATCAGCACAGTCTGAATCAGCACAGTCTGAATCAATACAGTCTGAATCAGCACAGCCTGAATCAGCACAGTCTGAATCAGCACAGTCTGAATCAGCACAGCCTGAATCAGCACAGTCTGAATCAGCAAAGCCTGAATCAACACAGTCTGAATCAACACAGTCTGAATCAGCACAGTCTGAATCAACACAGTCTGAATCAACACAGTCTGAATCAGCACAGCCTGAATCAGCAAAGCCTGAATCAGCACAGTCTGAATCAGCACAGTCTGAATCAGCACAGCCTGAATCAGCACAGTCTGAATCAGCAAAGCCTGAATCAGCACAGTCTGAATCAGCACAGTCTGAATCAGCACAGTCTGAATCAATACAGTCTGAATCAGCACAGCCTGAATCAGCACAGTCTGAATCAGCACAGTCTGAATCAGCACAGTCTGAATCAGCACAGTCTGAATCAGCAAAGCCTGAATCAACACAGTCTGAATCAACACAGTCTGAATCAATACAGTCTGAATCAATACAGTCTGAATCAGCACAGTCTGAATCTGCACAGTCTGAATCTGCACTGTCTGAGTTTTAATTAAGCTCTTTTCCAGTGTAATACTATATAATCTAAGATTACGACCATCTAGCAATTCCACAGCAACCATTTGGGATACCATAGGAATTACTTGGCAAAACCATAGTTACCACTCGGAATACTATTCCAACCACCTAGCAACTCCATGTCCACCATTTATGATACCATAGCAACCACCTGGAATACTATTCCGACCACCTAGCAACACCATACCAACTACCATGGACATTATAGCAACCACTTACCAAAACCACCTGGACAGTATGGTGCCTAATTGCTCAGAGGACCTTTAGTATATTGAACAGGTGGTCTTAATGCTTTGGCTCTGTATCTAAGTAACCACATAGCCACACCAAAGCAACCCCCTAGCAATACCACAGCAACCATTTGGGGTACCATAGCAACTAATAGGCAAAGCCATAGCAACCTGAATCAGCACAGTCTGAATCAACACAGTCTGAATCAGCACAGTCTGAATCCAAACTCTAAACAGACAGTACTGAAAGTTCTGATTATACTGATAACCGGTTCGGTTCTGTTCTGTTCTGTTCTGTTCGTCCATCACTCTTCTCCTATAGATCTGTGTTGTGTGCTGAGAGGAGATCTGACTGTGCCGGAAATGTCTTTGGGTTCAGCAGATTAACTTTTAGCAGTAAAGCTAAGGGCAGGATTTCGGACCGTACCGTATCCAATCTGACCCCGACCCAGCAGCTCAGAGAGGTTCTAGAGGAATCCCGTCTAATCTGCTCAGAGTTTCACCCTCAACTCCTCTATAAACTGCTGCACTGCCAGAAAAGAGACTCAGAACCACAAAAAGAACCAAATCAGCATTTTTATGATCCGTTTTCCTGAGTTTTCTTTTCAGTCGACACTTTTATGTTCCTCTGTTGTCACTGTGAGTGTGCAGCTTTATAAAATAACTGTTATTAAAGAGATCGGTGTTGATATAATACTTTTAATTCACACTTTATAATTAAAACTTTATAAAATTATATTTAGAATCTGTTTTAACAATTATAAGAGTATAAGAGTTATTTTCTTGTGATGGTGATGGTGGCTGTCCATCATTATAAATCCATACAATAAATAAAATGCTGATGGATAAACGGAATGGATGGATAGATCTAAGTAACTAAGTAACATCTAGGCATAGCAACCAGCTGGTACACCATAGCAGCCATTTGGCCAAACCATAACAACCACCTGGAATACTAGTACGACCATCTAGCAACACCCTAGCAACCACCGAGCAACATCACTGATCACTGATCACTGATCCAAAGTACTAAGATGACCATCAGCATATTAAGTAGGTGGTTTCAACGTCTTGGTTCTGTATCTAAGTAACCACCTTGCAACACCAGCTAGCTCCCACTTTGCAAAAACATAGCACCCACCTGGAATACTACCACCTAGGACACCACGGCAACCACTTAGCAACACCACCAGGACAGGACAGTGCCTCATTGCTCAGATGATCTTCAGCATATTGAGCAGGTGGTCTTAATGTTTTGGATCTGTATCTAAGTAACCGCATAGCCACACCAGAGCAACCAGCTAGTGACCATCTAGCAATTCCACAGCAACGCAACCATTTGGGATACCATAGCAACTACTAGGCAAAGCTATAGCAACCACCTGGAATACTATTCCGACCACCTAACAACACCATACCAATCACCGTGGACATTATAGCAGCCATGTAGCAACCACCTGAGACACCATAGCAACCACTTACCAAAACCACCTAGAGAGTCTGGTGCCTAATTGCTCAGAAGACCTTCTGCATATTGAGCAGGTGGTCTTAATGCTTTGGCTCTGTATCTAAGTAACCACCTAGCAACATCATAGCAACCACACTACTCCAAACTACTCAGATGACCATCAGCATATTAGGCAGGTGGTTTTGACATCTTGGTTCTATAGCTAAGTAACTACTTAGCAATACCAGAGCAACCAGCTATCGATCACTTTGCAAAACCATAGCTAACCACCTAGAATACTACAGAAATACCTAGCAACCAGCTAGCAAGAGCATAGCAACCACCTAAGACACCAAAGCAATCACTTAGCAACACCACCTGGACAGGACGGTACTTCCTTGCTCAGAAGACCTTCAGCATATTGGGCAGGTGGTAGCCACACCAGAACAACCACCTAGCAACCACCTCGCAATACTACAGCGATCAATTGGGATACTATAGAAACCACTAGGCAGAACCACAGCAACCACCTGGAATACTATTCCAATCACCTAGCAACACCATAGCAACCATATTAGATATTTAGATACCACTCTGTGTCTAAAAAAAATGCATAGCCACACCACAGCAACCAACTTGTACATGATAGCAGCAACACAATTCCAAGCGGCTATTGAGCATCAGTGCATTGAATCAGTATTGAATTTTAACAGCCACCTGGGACACCATAGCAACCAGCTAGTGACAACTTAGTAACATCATAGGAACCACCTGCGACATTATAGCAACCAGCTAGTGGCCACTTAGCAGCATCATATGAAACACCTGGGACACCATAGCAACCAGCTAGTGACCACTGAGCAGCATCATAGGAAACACCTGGGACACCATAGCAACCAGCTAGTGACCACTGAGCAGCATCATAGGAAACACCTGGGACACCATAGCAACCAGCTAGTGACCACTGAGCAGCATCATAGGAAACACCTGGGACACCATAGCAACCAGCTAGTGACCACTTAGCAGCATCATAGGAAACACCTGGGACACCATAGCAACCAGCTAGTGACCACTTAGCAGCATCATAGGAAACACCTGGGACACCATAGCAACCAGCTAGTGACCACTGAGCAGCATCATAGGAAACACCTGGGACACCATAGCAACCAGCTAGTGACCAATTAGCAGCATCATAGGAAACACCTAGGACACCATAGCAACCAGCTAGTGACATCAGGCAGTTGGTGCGAGTGTTCTGGCTGTGTGTGAGCAGTGGCTGCTGGTGTGGCAGGTTTGGGTGTGTGCCGGGTTGCTGTGTGTGTTTGGGTTTGTGTTGGTTGTTATGGAGGGCTGGAGGTGCGATATCTAAAATTAAATCACTCATTCCTGCCACTGAGATCAAACCCGCTCTCGTCTCTCATTAAACAGCAGATCAGGCGTGATGAACGTTCTCGCGCCATGAAGCTCTCGCGTCGCCGAGCTAATATTTACAGAGTTTATATCCCGTCACCCCGACCAAAATCCGGCTCACAGTTCAGTCCTCTGAAAGGAGAAATTAGCAGAGTGTCGGGTCGGTTCTGCTGCTCCTGTCGGAGATGGGGAACCTAACTCAAAAAACTAACTTAACTCACTCTAACTCTATTTAACCAACTCAATTTAAAGACTAGAGAAACTATACTATACTAACTCAACTTAAAGTGCTGAAACGACACAATAGGAAAATTGCAAGTACTATATCCCCATCTAACTCAATCAAAAGAGAATACAAAATACTGTAGTGAAGGTATTACTCAATTTAAAGAAAGTAATTGAGTTAGATTAGGAAAGAGTACCTATTATTTCACAACAGTACATCCCAGTATACTGTGACTCAATTAAAAGAGAAAACAATGTACTGTATTAATGGTATAGTTACTCAAATCCCAATCTAACTCAATTAAAATAAAATAAAATGTACTGTAGTGAAGGTATGGATACTCTATCTAGTCTTTAACTCAACTTAAAGACTAGAGAAACTCTACTATACTAACTCAACTTAAAGTGCTGAAACGACAATAGGAAAATTGCAAGTACTATATCCCCATCTAACTCAATCAAAAGAGAATACAAAATACTGTAGTGAAGGTATTACTCAATTAAAAGAAAATAATTGAGTTAGATTAGGAAAGAGTACCTATTATTAAAAATGTACTGTAGAGAAAGTATGAATACTGTATCCCACTCTAACCCAATTAAAAAATAATAAAATGTGCTGTAGTGAAGGTATAGGTACTGTATTCCAATCAAACTCAATCAAATAAGAATAAAATGTACTGTAGAGAAAGTATGAATACTGTATCCCACTCTAACCCAATTAAAATAGAATAAAATGTGCTGTAGTGAAAGAATAGGTACTTTATCCTATTCTAACTCAATTAAAATAGAATAAAATGTACTGTAGAGAAAGTATGAATACTGTATCCCAATCTAACTCAATTAAAAGAGAATAAAATGTACTGTAGTGAAAGAATAGGTACTTTATCCTATTCTAACTCAATTAAAATAGAATAAAATGTGCTGTAGTGAAAGAATTGGTACTTTATCCTATTCTAACTCAATTAAAAGAGAATAAAATGTACTGTAGAGAAAGTATGAATACTGTATTCCACTCTAACCCAATTAAAAGATAATAAAATGTAGTAAAGGTATACAAACTGTATCCCAATTTAACTTAACTTAACAGAACGATCAGTGCTCAATAAATTCATTTTCGTTTCAGTTAGCAAGCACTTGGAATACACCTGGAAACAATCAGTAGAAACCTAGTACACCATGCTAACACCTTAGCAACCAACCCTGTCCCACTCACCAATCAATACATCAACACCTTAGCATCCAACAGTTTTACCATACACAGTGAATTAAATTACCACTCTGAGTATTGAATTTTAACAGCCACCTGGGACACCATAGCAACCAGCTAGTGACCACTTAGTAACATCATAGGAACCACCTGAGACACCATAGCAACCAGCTAGTGACCACTTAGTAACATCATAGGAACCACCTGGGACACCATAGCAACCAGCTAGTGACCACTGAGCAGCATCATAGGAAACACCTGGGACACCATAGCAACCAGCTAGTACCCCTTAGTAACATCATAGGAACCACCTGGGACATCATAGCAACCAGCTAGTGACCACTTAGCAGCATCATATGAAACACCTGGGACACCATAGTGGCTACCTTTCAATACCATAGCAACCAGCTAGTGACCACCTAGCAACATCTAGCATCCATCTAGGATTCTATACCAGCCACCTGTCGACAACATAGGAATCAGTTAGCAACACCATATCAACCACCTTGTATAATAGCAGCTAGCTAGCAGCACCTTAGCAACAAGTTGGGACGTCATGGCAACGAATTAGCAACACCATAGCAACCAGTTAGGAAACAGAGTCCTAACAGACACACAAGGTCACATAAAGTTCAAATGTTTTTAACTTTTGAGCACCACACTTTGACCAATCACAGATCAGATAACACCCTGTCTACAAATATCCAAAACACACACACTCGCTCCCTCTAGAGCATATTCTATTCTTCTAAACAAACCAAAGAAAGTCTGAAACTGACAGTTTTGCATCACGAAACCAAGTGGAAAAGATTAAATCTGATTCTGCTGATAAATCTCCCAAAATGTGACAAAAACTCCCAATCCCACAACTCGCCATATAACACACACACACACACACACTAAACACACACACTAAACACACACTAACACTATACACAGCTAAACACACCTACGCTACACCCTTCAGTCACGCTAACGCTAAACTCACACGGGACCAGAAACAATTCACAGCGTCTCAGAGCAAATCATTTCCAGTCTTCCCTCTCTCTCTCTCTCTCTCTCTCTCTCTCTCCCTCTCTCTCCCTCTCTCTCTCTGTCTCTCTGTTTCTCTCTCCCTCTCTCTCTCTCTCTCTCTCTCTGTTTTAAATAGTGTGTGTTTCTGCGTTTGCTCATTCCGCTCAGTCTGGGATGTGAATGGAGCTGATCCTGTAAAGCGCAGATGTTAATTACTGTGCTAATCACTCTGTCTACATGAAAGTCATCACACAGGTACACGACGTCCCGCTCGGCTCGGAGATAAACACAGGCCTACAGGTGCGGCGTAACTCAACTCAACATATCTCAGCTACAACAAATAACTCAGTATTAAACTCACTGTAAACACGCTTTATCAACACTGGACCCGGACCTGCTCTCCCACAGGACACATCACATTCTAACTCAATTAAAAGAGAAGAAACTGTATTATAATGAGAGTATGGGTACTGTCTCACAATCTAACTCAATTAAAAGAGCAAAAACTCCACTATAGTAAAGGTATGGGTGCTATGTCACAATCTAACTTAATTAAAAGAGCAGAAACTCTGCTATAGTAAAGGTATGGGTGCTATGTCACAATCTAACTTAATTGAAAGAGCAGAAACTCTGCTATAATTAAAGTTTGAGTATTGTATCATAATCTAACGCTATTAAAAGAGCAAAAACTGTTCTATAGGGATGGTATGAGTACTATATCAGAATCTAACTCAATTAAAAGAGCAGAAACTCCACTATAGTAAAGGTATGGGTGCTATGTCACAATCTA
Source organism: Astyanax mexicanus (assembly GCF_023375975.1). Taxonomy (NCBI): domain Eukaryota; kingdom Metazoa; phylum Chordata; class Actinopteri; order Characiformes; family Acestrorhamphidae; genus Astyanax; species Astyanax mexicanus. The sequence continues at coordinate 1,852,978 of NC_064421.1, forward strand.
ACTCAATTAAAAGAGCAGGAATTGTACTATAGTAAAGTTATGGGTACTGTATCAAGATCTAACTTGATTTTAAGATCAGAAAGTGTACTATAGTGAACTATCACTGTTATCTCTTTTTTTTCCCCTCTTATTAAGAGTAAAAGTGTGTGAAGCTACCCCCACCATGTTTAGAAGCTGTACTTTATCCTGACTAGCTCTCACTGTAGGTTGTAGATGATGAAACTACATAATTTCTCGCAAATTCCTAATAAAATATTGTCATTTAGAGCATTTATTAGCAGAAAATGAGAAATGGCTGAAATAACAAAAAAGATGCAGAACTTTCAGACCTCAAATAATGCAAAGAAAACAAGTTCATATTCATAAAGTTTTAAGAGTTCAGAAATAATCAATATTTGGTGGAATAAGCCTGGTTTGTTTTTAATCACAGTTTTTTTTTCATTCATCTTGTCATCATGTTCTCCTCCACCAGTCTTACACACTGCTTTTGGATAACTTTATGCTGCTTTACTCCTGGTGCAAAAATTCAAGCAGTTCAGTTTGGTGGTTTGATGGTTTGTGATCATCCATCTTCCTCTTGATTATATTCCAGAGGTTTTAATTTGATAAAATCAAAGAAACTCATCATTTTTAAGGCTCTTGTTTTTTTCAACCAAGCCAACACACTGCACCGACACTTTCAAGGACAATTATTAGTTTAAAACAACACTTCCATATTGCTGATTTCCATTCATGATCATCTATGCTGCTATAGCAAAACTTTCACTCTGGACTTCATGTTGCTGCTACTTCCCTACTCTCTTTTATATTCTGTGTATTTATCTATCTATTTTATTATTTTTTTGTTTTAATTCTATTTTATTTTATCTTTATATTTATCTATTTTAACAATTGCTCTTTGGGTCCTTTAATACTTAATTACTATTCTTATTATTATATAATATAACATGTACTATTTTAATTTTTATTTTCCGATATGAAAAGAGTATCCTGTCCAAGTGGTTAGTTACTATTTTTTTATTTATTTTAATAATATTATTCCCATTATTTTTTGTAAATTTTGATATCTATGTTATTATAATTTTACTTTTATTCTATTTTATTTTATATTTATATTGATCTATTTTAGCCATTGCTCTTTGGGTCCTTGAATTATTATTATAAAATAAAATGTGGAATATTATTTTTTTATTTTCTGAAATTAAAAGAGTATCCTGTAAACATGATTAGTTACTATTTTTAATTTATTTGAATAATATTATTTCTATTCTATTCTAATAAGTGGGCAGTCTCTGTATAATAAACAGCTGTGGCTATTCTAAGCTGCAGGTAGTTGGGTAATTGGGGAAGTACCCGGATGAAGACGCCGACTCCGGTGGCGGTGAGCGCGCGGTCGGATCTGCTGGTAGGAAATTTCAATAAACTACAGTTTTTATACTTTTATAACCGGATTAAACTCGATATTTAGCGCTGCGGGTTTATAATATTAATGTTCTGCTCGAGTTAAAACAGTTTAAAGCGCTGTTTCTGAGCGTAGAGATGGATAAATACAGCTCTGTACATTTAGCTACATAGCTAAACTATTTAAGTAGCTAACTAATGCATATCTACAGCTCTGTACATTTAGCTACATAGCTAAGCTATTTAATTAGCTAACTAATGTATATCTACAGCTCTGTACATTTAGCTTCCTAGCTAAACTGTTTAATTAGCTAACTCATGCTTATACACCTCTGTACATTTAGCTACATAGCTAAACTATTTAAGTAGCTAACTAATGCATATCTACAGCTCTGTACATTTAGCTACATAGCTAAGCTATTTAATTAGCTAACTAATGCATATCTACAGCTCTGTACATTTAGCTTCCTAGCTAAACTGTTTAATTAGCTAGCACAGTCATACAGATTTGAATATTTTTGTGTTATTTGTATATATTTGTATATATGCAGCTAAACAGCTCTGCACATTTGGCTACATAGCTAAGCTATTTACAGCTTTGTATATTTGTGTATTTGTATATATTTGTATATATGCAGCTATACATCTCTGTACATTTAGCTACGCAATCTGTGTGTATATATATATATATATTATTTATTTATTTATTTTTTATGTATGTTTATAATTTTGGTTGCTATTAAATATACTTTTTAGAATCAAGCTAAACTGCTGGTAAGGCACAGTTTAATCTAATATATTGGCCAATAAATATACTGGTTTATTTAGGTTTATACCTGTGTGAAACCAAACAGGACCTTTTTAGAAAAACTAATGAACTAAAATATGCAATTTTATTTACAAAAAATAAAAAAAAGTATTGTTTGAAAAAAAAGTGGGTGATTCTACACTACTCAAATATGTCATAAAGAGAAACTGCACTAGTACATTTTTGCATTAAAAGCTGAAATGTGTTGCTCTGTAATAATAAATATACCAGCCCTGTTTAAAACGCTTAAAATCAGATGCAGATAATATATGCAAGTGGTTTTTTTTGTCTTGTTTAAACAGCCAAAAATGGCGAAATTTATTGATGAAATGTTAATTTATCGTACAATAAGTCGATAATGTGATTATCACATTTTATCAGATTATCAAGTTTTATCAGTTTCTCAGTTTTGACTTTTTTTGTTTTTGTTTTTGTTGTTCTTTATTCCATTTCTTTTCTCTACCAGAATGCCGGTGAAATGGGTGCTCATCAGGACAGTGGAGAAGCAGAGGGTGCTCTATTTCTGGCAGTTTTGTGATTTATGGCTAAAGAGAAGGTGAGTACTTTAGAAGAGGTGTGCCGTATTGTATCGTACACAATAGTGTTGCCAAGATTTTTAAAAATCGTCATTGTAAAAAATACTCTGAAATATATGGTGATATTATTGTTGGGCATCAGGTTACAACTTTTTTGCTGTTTGTTAATAAGTAAAATTCACACGTCTTATTCCATATTAAATAACATTTACTGAAACTACACATGAAACTGAGATAATATAGTGGTAGTGGTATAGTTTTTGGTTGCTTGTGCCGCAATTTTGCCAGTGATTTTTCATAGTCCCCTATGATGGCAGTTTTGGACCTCTCTTAAAAAAATAAAAGCAGTTTACTTGAATTTTTAAAATAAAATATAAACAAAAATAAAACACAAAAAATAAACACAATATATTAAGAAAACAGCTGTACACTATGGCGTTTTAAGAATAAAATAATATATTCTTAAAATATGGTTTAATCTCACAAGATTACTTTAATATTACTCCTAGAAATATGGCAACTTCACAAATCATGGAGACTTTAATCTAGAAATATTGCAATTTTGTTCTCCTAGTAATACGCTGTTATTCTTGAAGCATTATAATCTTTATTCTGAGTATATTTAGACTTAAGTCTCAGTATATTACATTTAAACTTTAAACAGCTTTATTTGCAAAATATTTTCTTGAAATAATACTTCACTCTCAAAATTAAGTTTGAGAATTTATTTTTTGAAATATTAAGAATTTAATCTGAAATTATGATTTTATTCTCAAAATATGGTAATATTGCAACTTTAAATTAAAATATTGCAACTTTATTCTCACAATTTTGTGGCTTTAATTTTAAAATATTTTATCTGACTTTAATCTGGAAAATTGCAACTTTATTCTCCAAAAAGTCTCATATTGCAACTTTTTCTTTAAGTAAACTTTATTCTCCAAAAATTGCAACTTTAATCTCAAAACATGGCTGCTTTAATTTTGAAATATGACTTTGTTTGAATAAAATATATATATTTTTTTATATTACCGTATTCTTATAATACGGTAATATAAAAGCAAAATATTCCTGCAATAACATTACAACAAATATCTACATTCAATATAATGAAGCACACAAGTGGGTCATAAATAAAAATATGCGTATGTGCAAGAATATGTAAAGAAATGTTTTTGGCTGTATATATTTCTTTGATATTCTTACATTCTGGTTGTAAACTTACCAAATCAACTTCATCAACAAATCACTTCTGTTGAGCCCTTAATGATAAAACAGTGTTTATTAAAATATTCAGCTTTTTATCAAAATTTAAAATTGGTCTGAAAAAAGTTCCCATGAAGTCTCCCAAAATTAGGTTTAGGTAAATAAACACATGAAATAGATCACTTTGTGTTTAATGAATCTATATAATAAGAGTTACACTTTCTGAATTGATTTACTGAATTTATACCATTTTTAATGATATTCTAATTTTATTGATGTGCACCAGGATTTACTTTTTCCTTGTTCCTGCAAAATGAGCTTCTTACTGTCACTACAAATGTGCTTTTCTGTTACACAGGTGTTGTTCACAGGTGTGATGGTTCTACCTTTAAAAGGTGCAGAGTTCATTCCTGAATTTCCTGTTTCTTCCCTGGAAATGAATCCGTTTTTGTCGGCGATGAGAACCACAGATCATTCAGCTCATTCAGCTGAAAGGTACAGATTGTGTTTTTAATGTGTATTTTTAATATGTTCATTTTAAAGTAGTCTTAAGTGTATGATCATAATGTGTAAGGATGTGATGAAATGCAGTCTGTGCTTTATTAATTAATTTTTTTGTATTTTAATTATTTACATTGACATCTGTGACTATACTCTTAAAGGTTACGACTTTGTTTTACAACTTTATTCTCAAAATATTGACTTTAATCTCAAAATGTTACAACTTTAAACTTGAAATATTACAACTTTATTCTCGCAATAATACTTTACTCTTCAAAAAAATAAATAAATAAATATATATATATATATATACACACACACACAGGTGCTGGTCAACGAATTAGAATAATTTGAAATAGTGCAATCATGAAATTCTTTGAATGCATTTTTTGTGCAGAAAGCAAATCAGGTGTTTACCGCACCTGTCCTACTCGTTAGACTAATCACAGAACTCGTTACCTGGAAAAAAATTTGCTCAGCTGAGCTTTCCAAAAGGCCCATTTAGGCCATTTAACTGTGACACTGTTGTTTTATTGAATTAGAATAATGGAGAAACCGTTTCATTGAATTAGAATAAATTTTATTATAATTACAATCATCACTTTCTCAGTATTTTGTGGCTGCCCCCTTGGCTTGTATGACTGCCTGAAGTCTCCGCGGCATCGATTTGACCAGCTTGTCGCAAGTTTCCGCACTCACAGCTTCCCAGGCAGTGGCGATGTTCTGCTTCAGTTGGTCCAGCGTAGTAGGCTTTCTGTCGCGAATTTTCCGCTTGACGATGGCCCAAAGGTTTTCAATGACATTGAGGTCAGGCGAGTTGGTCGGCCATGCCAAAACTTCAAGCTGTTTTTTAGTGAACCAATCTTTGGTCGACTTTGCCGCATGAGCCGGTGCAAGATCCTGTTGAAATATGAAGTCTTCTTCGCCGAACTGTTCCTCAACAGTCGGAATCAGGAACGTTTCCAGAACATCTTGATATACGGCAGCATTGACAGTCTTCTTGAGGAAGCAGAGTTTCCCTACACCTCGAGCGGACATGCATCCCCAGACCATAACGCTCTGGGGAAACTTGACGGATCTTTTCACGCACTCGTGGTTGTAGGTTTCGCCACCACGACGCCAGACACGAGGACCTTGGTCACCGAAGGAGATGCAGAAGACCACTTTCTGCCAGTCTTCAGCAGTCCACTCGCCGTGTTCTTTGGCCCACTTCAGCCGTTTCTCCATTTGTTTCTTGTTCAGCATCGGTTTTACTGCTGGAACGCGAGATTTGAAGCCGAGTTCGCGCAGACGACGGTAAGTGGTTGATCTGGAGACGTCAGCGCCGGTCTGCTTGTTCCACAAGTCGGTGAGCTCGGAAGTGGACTTGAACCGGTTGCTGACTGCGATCTTTCTCAGCTGCTTGTTGTCGCGAGCAGAAGTTTTTCGGAAGCTGGAACAGTTGGTGCGCTTGCTGCAGTTTTTCTTGAGAGCTTTGCAGACGGAAGACTGGCTGATGCCGAGCTGCTCAGCAATTTTAGTTTGGGTCAAGCCTTGTTGGCGAAGGGCTTGAATTTGAGCCACTATTCCGGTTGAGAGGTCGCGCTGCTTACCCATGATTGATTTTACAACTTAGAAATTCTACTCAACCCTGACTTTATACTGCACAGTGAACACTCTTCACAGAAAACAAAAATTCCAGCATTTATTCTAATTCAATGAAACGGTTTCTCCATTATTCTAATTCAATAAAACAACAGTGTCACAGTTAAAGGGATAGTTCGGGATTTTTGACATGAATCTGTATGGCATCAACATGACCAGTTTCGTGCATTCTCACTGACTTACCCCCGACCATGTCCGGTGAGCGGAGTTCTTGTCCAGTATTGTCCGAGCCGAAAGTAGTCCGGCATGTTTGCTGGGGTCACGAAACGAAAGCGTTTTTCTTCCCAAAACAGTACGAGTGCAAAAGAGTGATTTATTTGCATAACAAAAAACGGTGTCTGCAAAAGTCACGCCTCATTATCACTGGGGCACTACTTTCATTTTGGATCAGTGCGCGCGATTGCGCAACCTGGCAGCTAGCCTACGGTTTCGATTTCACTGTTTACTGTTCGGGAACATGTCGGACTACGAGAGCGACGAGGAATATATTGATTTCCGCTCAGAGCCAAGGGGGTATCTTTATGAGCCTGAGTATACTGAGGAGGAACTTGCCCAAATCGAATTGGATCGTGCAGAAAGCGAGAGGGTGGACAGAGAAATGATTGAGACCGAAACTGGAGCCGCTGCTGCTGCTGCTGCGATACCAAGGGTGGCCGACAAATCCTGGTGCACTTGTTTGAAGTGCGAACTAATGCCGACAGAGGTGGAATGTTACTGCTGCCACGAGTGGGATTTAGTTATGCCCGAGATACAGAACCTGTCAATTGATGAGGACGTCGGCGGGCCAGCTGCTGCCTGCATCACAAACAACAGCGGGCATGGAGAAACATAGTCATCCTCGCTGAAGTGCGCACCGCAAACACGAAGCTTCTTCATTTTCACCACTTTGGTGTCCACATGGAAGCCCATTGCAAGTATCCAAAGTTGCCTGAGAGCAATGTCAGTCACGGGGATACGATGGAAACTGTGCGGAGAATCAGCCACATCTTTGTTGCTACAGCCTGGATAATCACAAGTCCGCACCATTTTAACACACACACATACAAATGTATAAATCTGTGTTCAAGAAGCTTATAAAAGCCGATAAACTTCTCTCTAAAGCTTTCTCTTTGCGTTGCTGGTTGAAGCTGAGCGCAGCCAATGATCTGAAAGACTAGTGCGATGCTCGCAGTTAGAATGACATGCGCACTGATCCAAAATGAAAGTAGTACCCCAGTGATAATGAGGCGTGACTTTTGCAGACACCGTTTTTTGTTATGCAAATAAATCACTCTTTTGCACTCGTACTGTTTTGGGAAGAAAAACGCTTTCGTTTCGTGACCCCAGCAAACATGCCGGACTACTTTCGGCTCGGACAATACTGGACAAGAACTCCGCTCACCGGACATGGTCGGGGGTAAGTCAGTGAGAATGCACGACACTGGTCATGTTGATGCCATACAGATTCATGTCAAAAATCCCGAACTATCCCTTTAAATGGCCTAAATGGGCCTTTTGGAAAGCTCAGCTGAGCAGATTTTTTTCCAGGTAACGAGTTCTGTGATTAGTCTAACGAGTAGGACAGGTGCGGTGAACACCTGATTTGCTTTCTGCACAAAAAATGCATTCAAAGTATTTCATGATTGCACTATTTCAAATTATTCTAATTCGTTGACCAGCACCTGTGTGTGTGTGTGTGTATGTGTGTATGTGTGTGTATATATATATATATATATATATATATATATATATATATATATATATATATATATATATATATATATATATATATATATATATATAACGTATGTGTATATACATATATATTAGGATTTCAATTTCAAAATGTTACAACTTTATTCTTGCAATATTACGACTTTATTCCCACAGTATCAGAACTTTATTGTTTAAAATTACAACTTTAATCTCAAAATATCTAAATTTTATTTTCAAAATATTATGACTCAATGTTACAACTTTAATTTCTGTTTTATTTTTGAAATGTTACAACTTTATTCTGACTTTTTTGTCTTTATTATTAAAATATTATTACTTTGTCCTCGAAATGTTACAAAAAAAATATGAATATGTGGAAGAAAATTTTAAGAAATGTATTTGACTGTTAATATTCCCACTACATTCTTACATTCTTGTTGTTTCCTTTGAAGATAAAAAAACACTATCATAAAACATTGTCGTTTTAAATAATCAGTTTTTAATAAACATACTACGACTTTCTTTGTTACAACTTTTTATTTTCAGAATATTACGACTTTGTTCTTGAAATATTATGATTTTAAGATTTAAATATTACAACTTAATTTTTAAATATGACTATTTTTTATAATGATTAATTTTCTGAATATTACTAACTTTGTTCTTGAAATATTACGACTTTATTCTTGTGAACTCTATTTTTGAAATATTGCGACTAATTTCAAACCGTTACTTTAATCTTGAAATATTACGACTTTCTCAAATTTTAAGGCCTCAAAGAATGGCAACTTTCCTCTATTACTCTATTCTTGCAATAATTTTATAAATAACATTTTACATTAAATATCTACAGGCAATATAATGAAGTGGGTCATGAATAACAATATATGTGCAAGAATATATAAAGAAATGTATTGATTCCTACAATCTTCTCATATTCTTGTTGTAAACTTACTAAAACAAGGTTTTTATATATTTTTTTATTTGTCGCCTATGGGCATCATTATGTAGATCCCTTTTTTGTTGAGGCCATAATGATAAAACATTGTTTATTCAAATAATCAGTTTTTTATCAAAATTATACATTTGTTTTTTTTTCTCCCCAAAAACATAATAAATGCCACAGAGGGTTACAGCTTTTTTTATATATATATATATATATATATATTTATTTTAAAGTAATCTAATTCTATGCTCATTCTATTATATATGATCATAATGTGCTTTATTATTTTATATAATTTATTTGTATTTTAATTATTTTCATGGACACCTGTGACTATATTCTAAATATTGAAAATATTACAACTTTATTTTATGACTTTAATCTCAATGTTCCAACTTTAATCTTGAAATATTACGACTTTTTGTCTTTCAATAATACTTTATTCTCAAAATATTATGACTTTATTCTCACAATATTGTGACTTTATTTCTTTAAATATTACATAATATTTTAAGACTTTGTCCTCCAATATTGCAAATTTAATCTCAAAATATGATTATTTTAATTTTTAAATATTATTACTTCATTCTTGAAACGTTACCACTTTATCAAAAATAAAAAAGACTTTGTTCTCCAAAAATAGCTACATTTGTTACTTTATTGTTGCAATATTTTATGTTTAATATAACACAACAAAAAATTACATCCAGTATAATGAAGCATACAAGTGGGTCTTAAATAAAAAAATATATGTATATGTGCAAAAATATGTAAAGAAATGTATTTTGCTGTTAATATTTTTATGTGATGATATTCCTACATTCTTGTTGTAATCTTACTACAAGTTTTTATTTATTTATTAAAAAATGGTCAGAAAAATTCCCATAGAAAAATCTCCCATCTAGAGGTGGTTTAATTTTTTCCTCTCAAAAAATATAATTTATGCCACAGAAGAATGAAATAGATTTTATTTTACATTGAATTTCTGAAATAAATTAACTTTTTTTTAATATTCTAATTTTGTTAATATGTACCTGGATTTGTGTTTTTCTTGTTCCTGCAAAAGGAGCTTCATAATGTCTCATGTGCTTTTCTGTTTTACAGGTATTGTTCACAGGTGTGATGCTCCTACCTTAAGAAGATGCAGAACTTATGCCAGAATTTGCTGCGTTTCTTCCTAAAGCCCGTTCAACTCCTTCAGCTGTGAGGTACAGATTGTGTATTTATCGTATATTTTTAATATGATAATTTAAAAATAGTCCAATTGTAGGATCTTGATGTTAGGATGTGATAAAATGCGGTGTTAGTGCTTTATTAGAATTTTTTTTTTTTTGTATTTTAATAATTTACGTTGACATCGTTGACTATATTCTTGAAACATTAAGACTTTATTTTACGACTTTATTTCTCAGAATATTACGACTTTATTCTCTCTAATACTTTATTCTCAAAATATTATATTTTTATGTATTATGACCTGAAACCCGAAATGGCACAACTTTAATCTCGAAATAACACAACTTAATTATTGCAATATTACGGCTTTATTCCCACAATATTACAACTTAAATATTAAAATATTATGACTATTTTTTGAAATATTGCTTTTATATTATTATTATTGTACAACTTTAATCTCAAAATATTACATCTTTATTGTTTCAATATGACTTAATTCCCAAAATATTACAACTTATTCTTAATGTTTTTGAAAGTTTTTTGAATTTTCTAAAACTATAGAGTTTTATTTAGCTATAAGCTATAATCATTAACATTAGCCATCTATGGCATGATGATGCTTTTCGGCTTTATTGTTGTTTATGGTTACAGCTTTATTCTCACAATCTTACTTTAATCTTAAAATATTGCAATATTATTATTATTATTATACAACTTCATTCTAATAAAAATAGGATGAATTTATTCTTGAATTATGACTATTTAAAAAAAATATATTCTTTAGTGCGACTTTTTTATACTTGAAATATTACGACTTTATTCTTCATTACAACTTTATTTTCAAAACATTAAGAACTTTGTTCTTGAAATATTACGACTTTATTCTTGTAATGATGCAACTTATATTTTGAAAAAGTGCAACTTTATTCTCACAATATTACTTTAATCCTGATATATTGCAATATCATTATTATTATTATAAATGAAACATTATTTGTTAAAATATTGACATCATTATTAGACCACTTTTGTTGAGGCCGTAATGCAGTGTTTATCCAGCTTAATCAGCTTTTTATCCAACGAAAAAACAGTATGACTTACAGAATTACTACTATTCTTAAAATAAAATTTATGACTTTATTCTTTATAACGACTTTTTGTTTTTTAAATATTACAAATTATTCTCCTTTTTTGCCATTTTCAACTTTTAGTATTTAATTTTTTGCATTTTAATTATTTACAGTGACATTGGTGACCTTATTCTTGTTTTACTTTATTCTCGCAGTGTTGTAAATGTAAGAGTTTGTTAGACATACTTGTGAGTTCTGTTTTAAACAGAATATTAGTTAGCTCTCATGCTCAAGTGCTCTGATTAGCTGTGCTAAACTGATGGTTTTACATTTACTGTGTTATGGAGTTAAACATATTCACTTAGTCTGTAAACAACCTGATTTTTGTATGTGATCATTTATCAGTTTAAATTTAAGCCAGAATTTCGTGGTATTTTAGCCACAATCACAGGATTTGCAGTTATATACTTGTGACAGAACAAACAAACTGCCCTTATATAGGGCCTGAGCAAAATTGGGGGCATGCTCACTAGGCCCATTTTGGGCCATACCATTTTGAGGGGGTTCTTTAGGGATTTGAAATATTTTAATTATTCTTTCATTTTCTTATTTTCATGTTTATTATATTGGATTGTGGCCTATGACATGAATAATGATTATTTTGAGAATGTATTTTTCCATTGTCTGTTAATTTGATTTATTGTTTGTTTTGTTTATAATTGTATCCCCCTGCAGTGGAAAATCTGTTGGTTTTGGCTGGGTTGGGTAGACCAGTGGTGGCCTATTTAAGGCCTCATTTCATGTTGGTTAGAGGATGGTTAAGGTTGAGATATGGTATGGTTGGTTGGTTGTCGTGTGAACCAATGTATGACTTTAGGAATATGTTGATTCCTTATGTAAATTTTTGTAAATAGATTTTGTTTTGTTTATTTTATTTTGGTATTTTTCTGCATTTGTGCACCTTCACCAAATAAATTCACTTGCACTGGATGTGCTACTGCAGTTACCATCATTTTTTCATTCAACCCACAACCTTTTTTCGGCACAACTACCCTCACCTATAAGTAAGGTGTGACAGTACTGTATGTAAAAAGTAAATACTACACACTTAATATAGTGATGTTTAGTCTGGTAATACTTATGCATGTATGTTTTAATGATGATGCTCTTTTGTAACTTTAATCATAATGATTATTTGTTTTTCCCCTTTAGATGCCGCTGCTGATCTGTTCGGGTCGGGTGTTTATAATCACACTGGTCTTCCTTGCTTAATTTTTGGTGTTTTTGCTAACTCTACAGACATCAGCAAGAGTCGCCACGTGAGAGCCATGCAGAATAACGTTATATTTAGTGGAGTGGAGGTATATAATAGGTGGGTGGAGTTTGCTACAATCACAAATTAGTTTTTTTAAGGTACAAAAGAGACTACTGTAACATACAGAATACCCGCTTACTGAATTAGTAGAGACGCAGATATATCATTCTAAATTACACGACACATTTATTTGTAATTACAACATAATGGAGAGAAATTAACATGTACTGGTGGTGCACATTCCCGCTCCAGTCTCTTCTTCACACTGTAAAACAAACAAAAGATAAAAAAAAATAGTGTTTAAGTTCACATTAAAATAAAGCTTTAACCACCACAGACTATCTCCTGAAAATGGGACGCATTCCTTCAACATAGAGGAGTAAGTAGTGACGGGAGAGAGAGAGACTGTCGGAGAGAGCGAGTGAGAGACGGGAGTGAGAGAGTGAGTGATGGGAGAGAGAGAGACTGGAGTGAGAGAGTGTGGGAGAGAGTGAGCGAGTGACGGGAGTGAGAAACTGTGGGAGAGAGTGAGCGAGTGATGGGAGAGAGAGAGAGACCGTGGGAGTGAGATCTACAGGACTTTAGTCTTTGATCTATTGTTTGTGTTTATTGTTCCTGTATTAATGTATTGTTGGTGTAAATAAACAGTGACTATTAAAACCTGCATGTCTGTTCTGGTTTCTGCCTCTATAATGTTTAATTGTGAGTAAAAGATTAAAAACTCACCATCATGGTGACGATCGCTGACTGTGGTCCAGAAGATGATGGAAAGAGTGAATCACAGCACGTCCAGGTTTCTGTAAAAGAATGTGATTTGCATACATAAATATGTGATAAACGAGGGTGGTTTGGAGGAATCCGGGGTGAAATGATGAGTTGCAGTGAAACATGAAAACGAGTACAAACTTTTGTGGAATACCCAGCATTCCCAAACAGAGTGTGTGAGAGAGGGAGACTGCAAGTGTCAGAGAAACAGAGTAAAAAGAAAGAGAGAGCGCAGAGAGCATGAGAGAAAGTAAAAGACAGTGATCTGTGCTGTAGTTCAGTAGAGATGATTGAGGGAGTGTAAAACTGGGAGGAATAAAAGCAGAACTCTGAATCAGAGATGAGAGTAACGATGGAGAGACTGAAGGAGAAGCTCTAAAATGAAGAGAAGGGAGACAGACAGAGAATGAGACAGAAAAGATGTGGGAAAAAGAGACAGTGAGAGTGAGAGAGTATAAGAGACAATGTTAAAGAATTCTGATAATCAGAGATGTAAAGATGGAGAGACTGGAGGAGAAGATCTAAAACCAAGAAAAGAGACAGATTGAGCATGAGAGAGTAAGAGAAACCGACAGAGAGACAGAGAGAAAACATGAGACAAAGTAAGACAGAGAGACAGACCAAGCATGAGACAGAAAGAGAGAGAGAGAGACAAAGTTAAAGACAGGATGAAATAAAATTCAATGGAGAAACTGGAGGAGAAGATCTATAGAGAGTTTGATGATGAGATGATGTGTTTCAGTTCTAACCTTAATAATCCTGCATCTCACTGCTGCTCTTCATCACATCCATCTGCATCCCAGTGTGTGAATCCATTTCTTAAAAAATAAATAATAATAATATTTACATTCTCTGATATGAATTAATCTATATTAATCACATTCATCACTTCTTCCATCACTAAGAAAGTATTTATTAGTATTTATTATAACTAATTTTAGCTAAGGAGCACACTGACAATAAAATTACATCTCTCTTTATTTTAAATGTTTACAATTCCAGCATCTTTAGACCAAAATGAGGCGACATGCTGTCTCACTCTGCCCTGCACAGATTATAATCTTCTCAAAACACGACAGAGCTGCTGGGCAGGAGGAGCTGTGTATGATTTTAATACTGTAATGCCTCTAATGGCTTCAATAATAATATACCGTATTTTTCGGACTATAAGGCGCACCGTATTATAAGACGCACTATCAAAGAACGCCTATTTTCTGCTATTTTTCCATACATAGGGCGCATCGCATTATAAGGCGCGTTAAGTGACACTAGAAAGGGTGCCTATATCAAAGTGAACAGGGGTGGCGCCATGTTTCCCTTCCCCCACCGGGGGTGGTCGCTTGCAGGTGGAGCGTCTCAGTATATATAAATCTAGCTCTTTCAAAGTCAAACGAGTGCTGGATATTAATCTACACAGATTCCTCTCCTGAAAACTGTTTATTTGGGTGAGTAACGTGCTTCAGTTTATTTACAGTAAGCTTAGATTTCCAGATGTCCACTAAGGCTTGCTGCACCAGCGTTAGCATAGCTATCCGCTAGCACGCTAGCTAGTCACCTAAACTAGTAAAGTTAACTCAAACTTAAACGACAGCGTTACACTGAGTAATCCTGCGTGTTCTGGTAAGACAGTGAGATATTAGCTAGCGATTCGTCCCCCGTAGCTTGTTTTAACACTGTAAACAAGCAGATTACAGGCTGATAAAACTCACCTCTGAGAGAGTTAGCGCTTAGCATCTAGCTAATGCTAGCCAGGCAAAGCAGCACAGACTTACAGGCCGATAACTCACCTCTGAACGGTGAACGCTTAGCGATTAGCATCTAACTCTAATAATACTGCTCCAGCAGTATTAAAAGTGCTAAATTTAGAAAATACTGATCTCTGAACAGTGAAAAAGCTAGCTAGCTAAGCGGTTAGCATCTAGCTAATGCTATTGCTGCTCTGCACGGAGTGTGTGTTTACTGCTCCTTACACCTGACGGGTAAAATTTAGATAATACTGATCTCTGAACAGTGAATAAGCTAGCTAATGCTATTTGCTGCTCCAGCCTCGGAGCTGCACGGCTCTGGACTCTGTATAGCACTGAAACTCTGTATAACGCTGCACGGAGTGTGTGTTTACTGCTCCTTACAACCTGACGAGTAAAATTTAGATAATACTGATCTCAGTGAATAAGCTAGCTAGCTTAGCGGTTAGCATCTAGCTAATGCTATTGCTGCTCAGCCTCGGAGCTGCACGGCTCTGGACTCTGTATAGCACTGAAACTCTCTATAACGCTGCACGGAGTGTGTGTTTACTGCTCCTTACAACCTGACGAGTAAAATCCATACAAAAGGCGCACCGTATTATAAGACGCACTGTCAATTTTTGTGAAAATTAAAAGTTTTTAAGTGCGCCTTATAGTCCGAAAAATACGGTATTTAAAATTAATATTAAACTTGTGTCTTTTGAAAATTCTCTCTTTTGGCTCCTTAAATATTGAGTATTTGGAACTATTTAAAATATTTGTTTTTGCAAATTAAGTCGAGGTAATGTTGTTGGCATATCTTTTTTAAGGTCTATTGTTTAAATTCTTCAGATGTTTTTTTCTGATTTCTTCATATATTGTGAAACTTTGTTGAACAAAATAAATCCATTAATAATTGAAAGCCTTAGTGTTATATATTATGTATACTCTTAACAGTACAGTAACCAATATAAAAGCCCAGTCATGCATAAAACAAAAACAAAATAACAATTAAATTATTGTAATTATATATAATTACATCACATATTAATTACATTATATATTATATAATAAAATTATCTTCTGTTTTACATTTTATTTTATATCTGTCACTTACTTTCTTTATAATCTTGGTGTTATTTTTAGCTACTTCACTGTATAGTTCTCTATTTTTAAACATGTTCTTAATATTTATCTCTATTTTATTGCTTTACATTTATACATTTATTTATAGCCTATCTGCATATGCTTTTATTCTACTTTCTTCATTAAATCTTTTATTGTTAGCAATGCTCTTATCAATTATTTTTTTAAAGCTTTGTTTATGAAGTTCCTTATTTAAGCTTATATTTTAATTTAAATGTATTTTTCAGCCCCTTTAAGCTGTAAATGCTCAGATGAACTGAAAATAAGGGGTTAAGCTCAATGTATTACTGAGTGAAAATAAAGGTTGATTGATTAATTGATTGCTGTTGGTTTGTTTGATCTCTGCAGCTTTGACCATGGTTTAAAGTTAATGTTTGTTAATGATTAAACCCCCAAACAAATAAACCCTGACATACCGTAACCCAGCATCTCTTTAATAAATAACTGAGAAAACTGACCAATCAAACCTGAAGACGACCACTGTACTGAAGATCCACCCTCTCATCCACACTTTCTACAAACACCACGTTCACCATCATCACCATCACCATCAGCAGAATCATCTGAAAGGAAAAATAAAGTAAAGAACAGAAGTTTATACTGTGAGCTGCTCTGCTAATACAAATAATTCCTCAACAAACAAAAATACTGCAAAAATAATCATTTCTAAATATTTTCTAACTTTACAAAAATAAAATAAAAACCACATTTAACCCAAAACAGTCCATGGTGATTATATATATACATATATATCTATATATATATATATATATATCTATATATATATATATATATATGTGTGTGTGTGTGTGCATGACAATCCCTTTAAAAGCTGTGTAAAAGTTCCTTACTGCTCTCTGTCCTTCACTTTAACTCATGTTTGGAAGAGCTTTAGGGTTAGATCTGGAGATAAAACATTGAATTAGCTCATTTTAAAAGTGGATTATTTGCTTTTACAGCTCGGTTCCCAACATTTAACTAGGGGTGGGCGATATGGCTCTAAAATAATATCACGATATTTCAGGGTATTTTTGTGATAACGATATACTTGGCGATATAGGAAAACTAAAATAATTAATTAGTTTCAGGAATATAATATAATAGTATAACAGAATAATCATAATGTGGCAAAATAAATAATATAGCATAAAATAATATAATGCAGCAAATAATAATAATATTGCAGAATATTTAGTGCATGCATATAAACTGCAAACTAAAACTATTATACAATAAATACACCTAAAGCTTCACAGTAAATAATAGACTACTTTTAAGACAGAACAGCTCTATTATCACGATATGGATTTTTAATATCATGATATTTCTGTATCACGATATATTGTATACGATATAATATTGCCCACCCCTACATTTAACCATTCAAATGCTTTAATTCATGTTTCATATAACTAGTTCTGACATGATTCTAAAACAAAATATTAGGGACGTCCTCAATCCGGTCATGTGACAGCAAATTGGGTCAGACTGCATATTTTTCAAGGGATTTATCAACAATGTTTAACGATTTGAGCTCAGGAGGTTTATTTACACTTTAATCAGGGTATCTGCTCATTTTAAAAGCTCAAATTTAATGACTTTTATTAAAACCTTTTTAATACATCTTACAAGAAAAATAATACTTTTACTTTTTACAAAAAAGTGACAAACTAGGTGATTGTGTACAAAAATTTTACTGAATTGAAACAAGAAATTCAGTCCACCTTAGGGAACATTACTGACGTTCTACCAAAAAATATTTTAAATACTATCAAAATCTATCAAATAAACATAAAAGTGCACTGTTACGAGAACAACAAAACAGCCTATTAACTACTTATTACTTTCCCAAAAGTACTGGCAGAAAAATAGGCATGTTCCCTAAATCGCTATTAGCATTTTTAGAACATGTTAAAAATCAATGAAATATAAGAACAATAAGCAAATAAAAACATGATTAAAATTGTTAGACATTTTAACTGGCTTGAATGGCACATCTATTTATAAACAGTTCACATGCCTATGAATACTACAATATAAAAAGTAATAGTTATGAATAAGAAATACAAAAAAGGCTAAAATTAAACGCTCAGCATTTCTAAAATTAAACGCTCAGCATTTCTAAAATTAAACGCTCAGCATTTCTAAAATTAAACGCTCAGCATTTCTAAAATTAAACGCTCAGCATTTCTAAAATTAAACGCTCAGCATTTCTAAAATTAAACGCTCAGCATTTCTAAAATTAAACGCTCAGCATTTCTAAAATTAAACGCTCAGCATTTCTAAAATTAAACACTCAGCATTTCTAAAATTAAACACTGAAATTTATTCTGCAGCTTCTACTACTGCATCTAAAAAAATTTGAATATCATTGAAAAGTTCTTTTTTTTTCAGTAATTCAGTTAAAATTTTGAAACGTATATATTATGTAGGTTAAACACACAGAGTGATCTATTTTAAGAGTTTATTTCTTTTATGAAAACCCAAAAATCAGTGTGTCAGAAAATTTGACCAGTTGGTACTTTTACGCACTAGTACATGTATAGACACACAATCTCCATTATCCTTTTTAGAAAAATACAATTAAAACAGTAATTGCATATTAATTTATTTGAGTATTTCTCTGATATGTTAAAACTGTGATGAAAACATGGCTCATCATTTCTATAACAGTAAGAGGCTCATTAACTTTTGTAAGGAATTAAGATTTATTTATTTAGAAGATTTATTCATTTCATTATAAACAAAATATTTTTTATATACAGAAGAAAGAAAAACACAAAAAAATCAAATACATCACAATTAACAGCCTTAGAATGATTAATAATCAATGAAAATACAAATTCTAAAAAAAAGGTAGGAGGAATTTTTAACACTGCAAAAAAAAAAAATAGAAGCATTGTGTATCTAGAGTTTTTTTCTCTCTCATAAATTGTAAACAATATTTACTACACAATTCAATAATAAAAAAGTTCCACAGGCTGATTAAGAATAACAAAAATTATAATTAGCCAAAATCTTAATGATACAAATAAATGCAGTGGTAAACTAAGATGCTAGAAACAATCTTTCTTAGAAACTAGTGGTCTACGACTAAACTGTTACCCTTAGAAATGAGAAAACTGGATATAAATAATTTAATATACTGTTTCTCCTACGTAAAATCTAATTATCGTTTTTATTTTGTTTATTTAAATCAACAAAATTCTTTAAACTGCTATATTTGTTTTTATTTCATTGTATTATAAGTATTACATTCATAAAGAAAAATGGTTTAAAATTAGATGTACACAAACCTTTTTTTATGTTTATCTTAAGTGAAATATATCATAATAAAAAAAAATTATAAAAAAAGTTGAAGTATTTTATCAAATAGTACACAATATATATTATACAATCCAATAAATAAAAGTCTCAACACTGAAAATACTGTAATAATATGTAGTTAAATGTAAACACCTGTTAAACACAATAACCCTGTATAAAATTAGACTAAAAAGTTTATTAACCTATTAAAATAAAGTAACCTTAAATCTAACAGACACTCAGTGTTTATAACACACCAAACTAAACACAATGGCTGTTTTACTTACCCAACACCTCACATTAATCCAGCTTTAATCGTTAATAAACTCAAAAAAAGCGCTTTAAACTGTTTTAACTCGAGCAGAACATTAATATTATTAACCCGCGGCGCTAAATATCGAGTTTAATCCGTTTATAAAAGTATAAAATATGTAGTTTATTAAATTTTCCTAACAGCAGATCCGAACTCGACTCGGCGTCGGCGTGCTCATCCGGGTACTTCCCCAATTACCCAACTACCCAATCACCTGCAGCCTGGAGCGGCCACAGCTGTTTATTATAGCGAGAATGACCACTAGTTATATCCCGCTTACAGCAGTACACGCTGCTCACCGCTAGAGGGAGCCCGCGAGAGAGACCAAAATGAATGGGGGTGAATGGAGCTAAACGGCTAAGAACAACAACAAAAAAAACAAATTAAAAAAAATAACTTAATACTTAGCTAGGAAATTTCTTTGTATTCTGAAATTAGAATAATATATTTCACTAAAAAGGCAAAATAAAACTCACCTCTGTATTTTTGTATTTCTATATTAAACAGGTTTAATGCAGTAAAGGTGCTAGCATCACTGCTACTTTGAGCTGATTGAGTTTAAAAGTCTTATAACTGGAGTTTAAAATATTTTAAAATATGTATTCGATACAGAAACATTTGATATTGTTCTGTATTAAGAAAGTTTTGAAGAGACTTGCAAAACTAACCCTTATTTTTAAGTTTGGTAAGCTCATTCAAGTTTCAATCAGTGGAATGGAAAGTAGCAGGGATTTTTTAGACGATGACCATGAAGTCCACCACAGCACAAAGCCCTCACAACAGTCTTGCGTGAAACATCAATTTTACAGGAAGCCGATTTTATTTATTTATTTTTTTACAGCAGAGAGGCCTATGCCAGTTTTAGATTAGTCTATAGTCAGTCATTGGTTTGATTCATCAAATTTACAACATCTTATTTCAAAAGGTGGGCTTGATATAAGTGATGCAAAGTGATACAAGTGATCTGTAATACACCACATTAGGCACTAATGGTCAAATTTAAATAATTTAATTAAGATATATATGTAATGCCATCTAGTGGCTTTTTTTGGTAGCAGCAGTGTGCACTATTAAAACAGCAATGTGCAACATAACAAAATAAATAATAAAAAATACAGGAACAGTCATGTAGAAAATAATAGAACAATTAGAGCCTTAACAAACTGAACTCTATCCTACTATAACATTTAAACATGAAAAATAAGACTTTAAGACTTTTTCGGTTCCTGAGAATGAGAAGTTTTTTTCTTTAATAAAGATATATTATTAACTTTATCTGAGAGAAAGATGCTCCTTAAGGTACCAAAACTATTAACATATTTGAGACTAGACAAAACAACTGTTATTTTTATTTTTTCAACTTTTTCTTTAAGAAGATGAGAATGTCCAAATTCTCTGGAGAAAGAGCTGCTCTTTCAGCAGTTACAATGTCCGCGGCTTCGGCTACAGTGTGCTGCTCCATTCGCGTAGCTAAGAAGGAGGGATCGTCCATCCTCTTTTTGACTTCGAAGCTCGAGACCATGACATCATATCGACCGATTTCGATAAAATATCCACACTCCTAGTATATATCTACACCAGGGGTGTCCTAACTTTTTTTGTCACGGGCCACAGACTCTATAATAAAACAAATAATGAAATATACCACTTTAAATAATACATTTTCCCAGTGGCGGGCCGTGCATTTCACACATGGGCCTTCAGTGGGGTTGGCAACTGTCATTAGAGACGCCTCATTCTGAATCAAATCCACCCCTTAATAAAGCCTATAAAACTTCTACTACAGCTACAGCTGCGTGATGTATAAAATCATCAATAACACCATATTACAATATTATTATGTAAAATTTTCACATCTACTTGTGAAGAATTAATGCGGAAGGGAACGCACGATGTGAAGACATTACAAGCGCTTTATTGAACTACCCACACAACACACGCACACACACAAGCGCGCACACATGACCCACACACACAATATATCTCATTGGTCTACTCATTGGTCCATTTTTTAAAAATAATTATTGCCATTCAGACATGTGAAAAACAGATGATCCTTTTTTTATCTATTAGTCTTTCTACTTCTTAAATTATTTACATCATATCTTAAACGTTTCTGTATTAAATCTCTTCTGTAAAACTGTTACATTTACAAGCAAACTTATAAATTTCAGCACGAACATTTGCCTTTTTTTTCCTTTTTCTCACAGTGCTTTTTTTTTCTCTGTCCAGTCTAGTGGATTGGTTGATGCTGCCGTCTAGCCTCCTCCAGTGATGAAGACTGGAGTGCTGTGTGTGCTTATGTGCGTTATGAGATCTTATATATGTGTGCGTGTATATAAATATAATCAGTCTTTGTGGGCAAAGAGGATGAGATGACATCACTCACCAAAACGGGATCATCTGAACTGAAAGTCCATTCTCCTTTCTTTCCTCAAGAACACGTTGATAACCCTATCGTAGAAGTCAGTGTCTGTGCGTTTAAGTTCCATTAAAAAGTCCCGTTCGATGGCCATGGAGGCTAGCGCTGAAAGTCGAGCCTGTCCTGTCGTGTTTCTCGCGTAAGTTTTAATTCTCTTCAGGGCTGAAAATGTCCGTTCGACCGAAGCAGTGGACACCGGGATGGTCACAGCCAAACACACCAGTTTGTACAGCTGTCCCATGCTCTCATTCAGCTGTTTCTGCTGAAGAAAGAACAAGGTCGAACAGTGCTCCGTGAGTCTGTGTCAAGCTGGAGAAGGCTGCGTGCGGGAAGTTTTGCTGATATTCTTTGAACTTCTGGGGGTCGAGGAGAGTGACAAACAAGAGCTTTTCGTGATCCTTGAATCTGGTCTCTGTCTGGCAAATTATGTTGTCCAGAATCATGCCGTGGAGTTTGTGGTAGTGTGCGCGAGGACCTTGCGCTGGGCTTCTTCGTGCGCGAGGAGCACCTGCGGTGCGTTCAGTGGCCTCGTAGATGTCATCAAAACGGCTCCTCTCTCGCTTGACAGTGTCACAGAACTCCTTCACCCTTGCCAGACAAAACTGTACATCCAGCTTTTTGTCCTGCAGTATTGAAAAGAGCACGTCTGAATACTCGAAAATGCCATAAAATGCGTGAAGCAAAAAACAAAACTCAAAATCATCCAGTCGTGCTTTAAACCCATCAGCCGAGCGCACCGAGTCCTCGTCATAGTAGTCGTGATGCTCCAGAATGTGATCAAACAGTTCCTTGAGAGCGTCTCTCTTTTCAAAGACTGTGTTGACCACTCTGGATGTGTACTGCCAGCGTGTGGGTGCCACCCGTGGGAGACGTTTCTGGCAGATTTCATCCAGTAGTTGTGTGCGCCGAGGTGACCTGGAAAAAAATGCAGCCAGGCCGTTGAGGTGGGCAAAAAAGATTTTGCATTCTTTCAGTTTTGAGGCCCCTTGAGTAAGCACTAAATTGAGCCGATGTGCATAGCAGTGTATGAATAAAGCCAACGGTGCTCTCTCCGTAACTTTTGCCTGCACACCATTTAGCCCAGAAGACATCACCGCTGCGCCGTCAAAACACTGTGCCACCACTTTTTCCAGACATCCATTTTCCTCCAAAAATCGGACAAGAAGATCTGCAATGTCATCGGCTCGTTTCCCACTGGTGACATCTTCAAATCGGACAAACCGCTCCTTGACACCCGTGTCCGTTACGTAGCGTAGAACCAGTGCCAACTGTGCTGCATTACTAGCGTCTGTGGTCTCATCCACCATAACGGAGACAAACGGTGCTTCGGTGACTTCCCTTCTGATCTCTTCCCCCATCACTTCAGCGATCGCTGCGATCAGGTCGTTCTGTATCTTACCAGACGTCCCAGCAAAAACTTTGTGGGTTGACAAGTGGTATTGCAGATCTGTGTTGCTCTCGGCAATCAGAGAAAGAAGCTCCACATAGTTCCCCCTGTTATTTGACCCGGCGCTTTCGTCATGTCCCCGAAATGAAAGTTCCTGCTTGCCCAGAAAAATCACACAGTCAATCAGTCTTTTTAAAATCTCCCTGTTCTTCTTCACCTTTTCGTTGTGGAGCTCCGTTTCTCTGCGTGCTTGTTCGCTAAGCTGTAGATCCACTCTGCTTTCCCCGAAGGTTTTTGACAGAACGGTAGCTCGCAGATGGCCGGCAGTGCTTTGGTGTCTTCCCGCTGCCTTGGTTAGGCAAGCCAAATTGGAAAATCCGCTATGGCTCCAAACGCCTTGGCGATCAGTCCCAAACAACAGACACTCCCAACAATACAGCTTGCCGTTTTCCTCGGATCCCGTAAGCCAGGGGTATCGTTCGTAATTTGCAGATTGGAAGTGGCGGACAAATCCTTTCCCGGCTTGTGTCAGGTTCGCTAACTTCGGAGTTAGCCGCCCTTTCTGTACGATGTCCAGCTTCTCAGTAAAAGTCCTCCGGGCAAATGGCCGCAACAATAAATTTGCCACCAAATCAACTTCTCCTCCTCCTTCAGCCATTGAGGTTTTGTGTATAAAGCGGAAATTTTCCTAACAACTATTAATAACTCAACTATATCTTATAAAGCTCCTCAATATTCGTGAATTCAGTAACTCGACTAGCACTAGCACTCAATGTATTTTTTTTAGCATCAGACGACGAGGCGTCATGTCGAAATCTACCCAATCGTCGAACGTGATTAAAATGACGTTTCCATATGTCTGCTTAGAGCCAATCAGACCACATACGCCTGCAATGGGCTGTTGCGGGTAAATCAGGGACAGTCTAATATCATTGGTTCGGGGTTCGCTACTAATACAGTGAGTCTAGATGTAGTTAGGGCCAGCAGACCCGATTGTTCTGGCCTCCCGGCAGCTTTTCTGCCTGGCAACCAATGATAGCTGAAATATGATTGGTTAAATGCGTTAATATGAAAATACACGGCTGGCAGCAGCGCAGCCAGGGGAAAGGAAATGGACAGACAATAAAATAGATGAAAATGAAATAAAATAAACAATAATTAAGAAAATCACAAATAGATGTTCATTTTATTTTGTTTAAGATATTGTTTAGGCCAGCAGAGAAGGCCTTGCAGGCCCTGACGGCCCACCACTGCATTTTCCTGATTACTTTCATTTACACACCATTTTACTTGACTTACTATCTTTATCTTTGACAGTGTTGTGTAAACTAAGATTTTTCAAATTGATGTTTCATTTCATGATGTCTCTTAATATTAAAATGCTTAATTACGGCAACTTTTAGACTCTTTGCCCCGTTTTTCTGCACTAGAAACGCGCACCCTCTCCACTTTTAGACTCTTTGGCCGTTTTTCTGCGCTAGAAATGCGCACCCTCTCCGCTTTTAGACTCTTTGGCCCATTTTTCTGTGCTAGAAATGCGCACTCTCTCCGCTTTTAGACTCTTTGGCCCGTTTTTTGGCGCTAGAAATGCACACCCTCTCAGCTTTTAGACTCTTTGGCCCATTTTTCTGTGCTAGAAACGCGCACTCTCTCCGCTTTTAGACTCTTTGGCCCGTTTTTTGGCGCTAGAAATGCGCACCTTCTCCACTTTTAGACTCTTTGGCTGTTTTTCTGCGCTAGAAATGCGCACTCTCTCCGCTTTTAGACTCTTTGGCCCGTTTCTGACACCTAGCGTTCAAACGTTGAATCTCACATTATAAAAACCTGCTTAACAGCGGGACAACTTTCATCCTATTTCTAGTTTGGACACCCCTGATCTACACAGAATTAAACTGTTTACTGTATAATTAATGTTTAAAATGACTGATTTATTCTCTTCTTTAGCTTAATTATGTGATTGGGCTTTAGGTTGACTGTACAGTAACAGTAACACTGCAGTTAATCCAGCTTTATCTATTGTTAATTCTGCACATATTTATATATTCAGAGCGTTAGCGCATGTTTTCTCAAGATAAGAACAGCATATTTCTTCTGGATTCTTCAGTGGTCATGTGACCAGCCATCTGTGTGCATGTGTAAGATATGACAGGGCTACATGGAAAATGATTATCAGATGCAGAAACATTATAATTCCAGTAATTAGTGAACATAATCGTGTGCAGGCATGCTTCCTGGCCGCTGATAAGATGCCGTATGTTGGCAATATTGGCAGAAGATTCCCTGACGGCATTGTTGAAGCAGATTCACAACCATCCTATACATCTACTACACTCTCCCACATGCTCCACACGGTTCCTATTTATAGGTTTATATTTGAGTAAAATTAACATTGCTGTTTTATTATATAAACTACAGACAACATTTCTCCCAAATTACAAATAAAAATATCATAATTTAAAGCATTTATTTGCAGAAAATGTGAAAAGATGCAGAGCTTTCAGATCTCAAATAATGCAAAGAAAACAAGTTCATATTCATAAAGTTTTAAGAGTTCAGAAATCAATATTTGGTGGAATAACCTGGTTTTTAATCACAGTTTTTTTTTATGCATTTTGGCATCATGTTCTCCTCCACCAGTCTTACACACTGCTTTTGGATAACTTTATGCTGCTTTACTCCTGGTGCAAAAATTTAAGCAGTTCAGTTTGGTGGTTTGATGGTTTGTGATCATCCATCTTCCTCTTGATTATATTCCAGAGGTTTTCAATTTGGTAAAATCAAAGAAACGCATCATTTTTAAGTGCTCTCTTAATTTTTAACTGTATATACAGTATATATGAGTAAGAGTAAATATAAAAAGCAAGTTTTAAATGATACTTTCATTTATCAAACCAAAACCAATCTAGCTCTGTGTGAAAATGTAATCCTCCCTGATTAATCACATTTTCACTACTAACCACAATCAGGCCTGAAATTGAAGAAACTCATAAACAGATGAGAAGAAAGCAAACTCATTGATCATTTATCAGTCTGGAAAAGGTTATAAAGTGATTTATTTCTAAAGCTTTGAGACTCCAGAGAACCACAGTGATTCACTATTATTCACTAATGGAGAAAAAACATGGAACACTGGTGGAACACTGGTGAACCTTCCCAGGAATGACCGGCCGACCAAAATTTTGCAGTCCTGGTTTTTAATCACAGTTTTTTTTTCATGCATCTTAACATCATGTTCTCCTCCACCAGTCTTACACACTGCTTTTGGATAACTTTATGCTGCTTTACTCCTGGTGTAAAAATTCAAGCAGTTCAGTTTGGTGGTTTGATGGTTTGTGATCATCCATCTTCCTCTTGATTATATTCCAGAGATTTTTTTAATTTGGTAAAATCAAAGAAAATGATCATTTTTAAGTGCTCTCTTATTAAACTACAAATTATTCTGACACATCTAATATCTATTGTCTTCAGAAATTGCCGTAACCTTTAGAGACTTGTCTTTAAAAAAACAATACAGAGGAAAGACAGAGAGATGTGATCTGTCACGTCAGGCGACAGCGACAGTGACGATAACGGAGCGTGTCACTAAACAGAATAAATCTGCAGTAAACAGTGATGTAGTGAACTGCTCTTATATAAATAATTAATCCCCAGTGTCACTGACTTCCTCCCAGAATTCACAGCGGATCTGAGCAGGACACTAATTCATTCAGCTGGAGCTCATTACGTATTCATGTATTCTATAGCGCTGAATGGTAAGCAGGCTGTACCTTTATCCCTCTCGCTGTTAATTATTCAATATTCTCGATTTTCTGTCACATTTCTATCTGACGCAGCGTCTCACGAGCTCTGACAGGTAAAGTCTTCTCCGCCCGAGATACACATGAACTGTATTAAACATCCTCTACTAATAATAATATTAATAATAATAATAATTATAATAATATCATCTGAATATACAGCGTTAGAATTAACACCACAACCTGACCTTTAATTATGAATACAGGTAATGATACTCAGCTGAGGACCTGCAGCAGATCCTGAGAGACGGGTCTCAGGACAGTCAGCGAGACTCTCAGTAACACACGGAGTATATTCTTAACTCTTCACACTCAAAATAACGCTGTAATTTATTATATTTTATAATAAATATAATATATACCGTATTTTTCGGACTATAAGGCGCACTTAAAAACTTTTAATTTTCACAAAAATTGACAGTGCGTCTTATAATACGGTGCGCCTTTTGTATGGATTTTACTCGTCAGGTTGTAAGGAGCAGTAAACACACACTCCGTGCAGCGTTATAGAGAGTTTCAGTGCTATACAGAGTCCAGAGCCGTGCAGCTCCGAGGCTGAGCAGCAATAGCATTAGCTAGATGCTAACCGCTAAGCTAGCTAGCTTATTCACTGAGATCAGTATTATCTAAATTTTACTCGTCAGGTGTAAGGAGCAGTAAACACACACTCCGTGCAGAGCAGCAATAGCATTAGCTAGATGCTAACCGCTTAGCTAGCTAGCTTTTTCACTGTTCAGAGATCAGTATTTTCTAAATTTAGTACTTTTAATACTGCTGGAGCAGTATTATTAGAGTTAGATGCTAATCGCTAAGCGTTCACCGTTCAGAGGTGAGTTATCGGCCTGTAAGTCTGTGCTGCTTTGCCTGGCTAGCATTAGCTAGATGCTAAGCGCTAACTCTCTCAGAGGTGAGTTTTATCAGCCTGTAATCTGCTTGTTTACCGTGTTAAAACAAGCTACGGGGGACGAATCGCTAGCTAATATCTCACTGTCTTACCAGAACACGCAGGATTACTCAGTGTAACGCTGTCGTTTAAGTTTGGGTTAACTTTACTAGTTTAGGTGACTAGCTAGCGTGCTAGCGGATAGCTATGCTAACGCTGGTGCAGCAAGCCTTAGTGGACATCTGGAAATCTAAGCTTACTGTAAATAAACTGAAGCACGTTACTCACCCAAATAAACAGTTTTCAGGAGAGGAATCTGTGTAGATTAATATCCAGCACTCGTTTGACTTTGAAAGAGCTAGATTTATATATACTGAGACGCTCCACCGGCAAGCGACCACCCCCGGTGGGGGAAGGGAAACATGGCGCCACCCCTGTTCACTTTGATATAGGCACCCTTTCTAGTGTCACTTAACGCGCCTTATAATGCGATGCGCCCTATGTATGGAAAAATAGCAGAAAATAGGCGTTCTTTGATAGTGCGTCTTATAATACGGTGCGCCTTATAGTCCGAAAAATACGGTAATATATATATATGATACTGAACAGATATATACTGACTATTTATATACTCAATATTTAGATACTTAATAAAAAATATATACAGGTACTGAAAATTAAGATACTCAATATTTAGATACTGAATTAAAAGTAAACAGGTACTGAATATTTAGGTACTGAAAAAATATGTACTGAAAAAATATGTACTGAATACTTAGACATAATATTAAGATGATTTTTATTATATACTGAATAAATAGGTTCTGAATATTTAGATACTGAATAAATATATACGGAATATTTAGATACTCAATGTTTCGATACCAAATAAATATGTACTGAATACTTATAGAAAGAATATTTGGATATTTAATAAATAGGTATTAAATATTTATTAGTTACTGAACAAATACGTACTGAAAATTAAGATTTTCATTAAACAGGTACTGAATATTTATATACTCAATATTTAGTACTGAATAAATAGATATTTAATATTTAGATACTCAACATTTATAACTGGATAAATAGGTAATGCAGATGTAGATACTCAACATTTAGATACTCAATATTTAGTACTGAATAAATAGGTACTGAATATTTAGATAAGCAATATTTCGATACTGGATAAATAAATACTGAATAAATAGGTGCTGAATATTTAGATACTCAATATTTAAATACTGTATACAAAGGTACTGAAATTTTAAATACTCAATAAATAGGTACTGAATATTCAGATACTTAATATTTAGATATTGAATACATAGGTACTGAATATTTATATACTCAATATTTAGTACTAAATAAATAAGTACTGAATACTTAGATACGGAACAAATAGGTACTTAATATTTAGATACTCAATATTTACATACTGAATAAATAGGAACTAAATATTTAGATACTGAATACATATTGATTCTTAGAGATAAATATTATGATATTGTGATATTCTACTTTTATTTATTTTGTTATTTACTGAATTTACTGAAGTTACGGTTTGGGATTAAAACCCATGTTAATGAATCTTGATTAGCATTGCTGCTGCAGGTTGAGTGTGTTCTGGGTGTATTCTGGGTGTACTCTTGGTGTATTCTGAGTGAATGCTGGGTGTATTCTGGGTGTATTCTGGGTGTATGCTGGGTGTATTCTGGGTGTATTCTGAGTGAATGGAGGGTGTATTCTGGGTGAATGGAGGGTGTATTCTGGGTGTATGCTGGGTGTATTCTGGGTGAATGGAGGGTGTATGCTGGGAGTTTTCTGGGTGTATGCTGGGTGTATTCTGGGTGAATGGAGGGTGTATGCTGGGAGTTTTCTGGGTGTATGCTGGGTGTATTCTGAGTGAATGGAGGGTGTATGCTGGGTGTATTCTAAGTGTATTCTGGGTGTATTCTGAGTGAATGGAGGGTGTATGCTGGGTGTATTCTGGGTGTATTCTGGGTGTATTCTGAGTCTATTCTGGGTGAATGCTGGGTGTATTCTGAGTGTATTCTAAGTGTATTCTGGGTGTATTCTGAGTGAATGGAGGGTGTATGCTGGGTGTATTCTGGGTGTACTCTTGGTGTATTCTGGGTGAATGGAGGGTGTATGCTGGGTGTATTCTGGGTGAATGGAGGGTGTATTCTGGGTGTACTCTTGGTGTATTCTGGGTGAATGGAGGGTGTACTCTTGGTGTATGCTGGGTGTATTCTGGGTGTATTCTGGGTGTATGCTGGGTGTATTCTGGGTGTATGCTGGGTGTATTCTGGGTGAATGGAGGGTGTACTCTTGGTGTATGCTGGGTGTATTCTGGGTGTATTCTGGGTGTATGCTGGGTGTATGCTGGGTGTATTCTGGGTGTATTCTGTGTGTATGCTGGGTGTATTCTGGGTGTATTCTGGGTGTATTCTGAGTGAATGGAGGGTGTATGCTGGGTGTATTCTAAGTGTATTCTGGGTGTATTCTGTGTGTATGCTAAGTGTATTCTGGGTGTATTCTGTGTGTATGCTAAGTGTATTCTGGGTGTATTCTGAGTGAATGGAGGGTGTATGCTGGGTGTATTCTAAGTGTATTCTGGGTGTATTCTGTGTGTATGCTGGGTGTATTCTGGGTGTATTCTGGGTGTATTCTGAGTGAATGGAGGGTGTATGCTGGGTGTATTCTGTGTGTATGCTAAGTGTATTCTGGGTGTATTCTGGGTGTATTCTGTGTGTATGCTGGGTGTATTCTGGGTGTATTCTGGGTGTATTCTGAGTGAATGGAGGGTGTATTCTGGGTGTATTCTGTGTGTATGCTAAGTGTATTCTGGGTGTATTCTGTGTGTATGCTGGGTGTATTCTGGGTGTATTCTGGGTGTATTCTGAGTGAATGGAGGGTGTATTCTGGGTGTATTCTGTGTGTATGCTAAGTGTATTCTGGGTGTATTCTGGGTGTATTCTGAGTGAATGGAGGGTGTATGCTGGGTGTATTCTGGGTGTATTCTGGGTGTATTCTGTGTGTATGCTGGGTGTATTCTGGGTGTATTCTGGGTGTATTCTGAGTGAATGGAGGGTGTATGCTGGGTGTATTCTGGGTGTATGCTGGGTGTATTCTGTGTGTATGCTGGGTGTATTCTGGGTGTATTCTGGGTGTATTCTGAGTGAATGGAGGGTGTATGCTGGGTGTATTCTAAGTGTATTCTGGGTGTATTCTGTGTGTATGCTAAGTGTATTCTGGGTGTATTCTGGGTGTATTCTGAGTGAATGGAGGGTGTATGCTGGGTCTATTCTGGGTGAATGCTGGGTGTATTCTGAGTGTATTCTAAGTGTATTCTGGGTGTATTCTGAGTGAATGGAGGGTGTATGCTGGGTGTATTCTGGGTGTACTCTTGGTGTATTCTGGGTGAATGGAGGGTGTACTCTTGGTGTATGCTGGGTGTATTCTGGGTGTATGCTGGGTCTATTCTGTGTGTATGCTGGGTGTATTCTGGGTGTATGCTGGGTGTATTCTGGGTGTATGCTGGGTGTATTCTGGGTGTATTCTGGGTGTATTCTGGGTGTATTCTGGGTGAATGGTGGGTGGTGTTGGACGTCCCCGGGATGTGTTTTATAGAGTAATGTTATTATAAGCGTGGCGAGAGGTTAATGGCTAAAGCTAAAGGCGGGGGGGGGGGGGGGGGGGTGATTGAGCAGTGGTTAGCGCTGAGCGTGTAATCGTTAGCTTGGCTAATTTGTTGGGTGTGTACAGCGAGCGCGAGGGCGGGGGTTAAACTCGCGGTCACCGACTCGCTGTAATACAAAACCACAAGGCCATTAAACGCCGCGATCACGTGACCCGATCGCTCGCTCTTTCATTACAGACCCCCGTCTGATTCAGGATTCAATTAAAGAGCGAACAGAACCGCCTGGCCCGGTTCTAATGACCCCACATGTCGGGTTTATTGAGGAGTGAGAGGTTTACTATAGAGACCCACCCTGCTCACTTATTACACTGTAATTTACCCATTTTACAGCTTTAATAACTCAAATCCCACAGCAAACAGAACCAATCACCAGCTCACACTACAGCGGAACACTGGTGCTGTGTTATGCAAAAAATACACTGTCAAAAATGAGATAAAATCTATTTAAATTGAGACATAAATGCTTAAATTAAGCAAAATAATCTGCCAATGGGGTAAGCTAAATTTTCTTATAAAGTATTTCTAAAATAAGCAACGACAAAACCTCAAAATGAGTGAAGTAAGACTCAAATCAAGCAAAAATATTTTATTTTCTACCTTAAATTTCTACACAAGTATCAGAATAACTTGACTGGTGACTTTTGTGTTTGAATTTTGAATTCAAATTACTTAAAATAAGTCAAAAGATAAGATTTCGGGGTTTTTTTGCAGTGTGTATGTATTGTGTGTACCCTGGTGAAAAATAATATACCAAAATGTACTTAAAACATATTGAGAAATGTCTAAGCGTGCTGTAAATATATAACACATATATTAAAAGTACATTAATATTATACTTTCATCAAATGTTTAAAAGCAAAATTTTATCATACTTTTTAAAAAGTACAATATAGTGTATTTAAAAAAGAAAAAGACTACTTTGAAGTACACTTTTAGTTTAATGTAGTTCTAAAATACTTATTTCCAAATAGAATTTTGTACATTTTTAGCTGTGTGTTAAAAACAGCTGTTACAGTAGTTCACTTAAAGTACAATGTATCGTAACTTTTCAGAAAGTAAATTAAATTACTCCACTGGTGAAAAAAATATAGACTTAATTGTACTTAAAACATATTGAGAAATGTCTAAGTATGCTGTAAATATACTAAAAGATTTATGTACTTACTTAAAATACATTAAAAGTACATTAATATTACATTAATTATGTACTTTTTTAGCAAAGTGTGTTAAAAACAACTGTTACAGTTTTTCACTTAAAATACAATGTATCATGTAACTTTTTAAAAGAGCTCAGGACCGCCCACAGGTGGCGCTGAACCTGGGCTATAGCATTAGGAGCTATAGCTAAGGAGGAGCTAGCAGCTCTGTTTACTCTGTTTACAGCTCCTGTTTACCGAGCTAGTTAGCGTTAGCTGTGTTGTGTAAGTAACTGTAGGTTAAAATCGGATCTCCGGTTGATTCTGCGTTTTACGGAGACCTTAAATAAAAATGATGGAACGAGACCTTTAAATATGTGGTAAAACATTACACAGTACCAGTCAATAGATTGGCCTCACATTAAATTCAGTGTATTTTTATTATTTTAAAATGTTCTGCATTATAGATTAATGCTAAAATCACTCTCTGCTGGATTTTCTCAGTCAGTTTTTTTGAGGTAGAGTCACCTGAAATTCAGGCTTTCAGTTAACAGCTGTGCTGAACTTATCAAGAGTTAATTACTTGAATTTCTTGTCTCTTAATAATGTGTTTGAGAGCATCAGTTAAAGTAAAGTAGTGAAGAGGTAGAGTTACAGGTATACAGTGAATAGTGAATATTTGAGTAATGTTCTAATCCAGATTATGAGAAGCAACAACTACTCAATTAAGAAAAGGAAAATAATGACTCCAACCCAAAAAGAAGAATTTCATGAATGACATTGAAAGTATCCTCAAGTGCAGTCATGGCTATGGCAATCAAAAACATTACAATGATAAAACTGGCACTCATCAGGACCGTACAAGGAAAGCAAAAGCAAGAGTTTCTTTTGTTGCACAGGATAAATTCATCAGAGGAAAGTATTATTAGAGGTAACTGTTTACAGGTAAGTATTATTGGCCTGTAGCCTGCTGCTAACCCCGACTAGCACTTCTGGAGCAGCATTAGCATTAGCCGCTAGCCATGCTAATTGCTAGCTCTTTCAGCTGTTCAGAGGTGAGTATATCAGACTGTAGTCTGTGTGTTTTCTGTGTTAAAACAAGGTAGGTGGTACCGACTGCTAGCAACATTTACTAGCACTAATTGCAGCTGGCACTAGTGGTTAGCTGCTAATGCTAATGCTGCTGCATCCAGCCTTAGTGGAAATATGGAAATCTAACCTTACTGTAAATAAACAGAAGCTCTTTACTAACAAAAATTTACAGTTTTTAGGGGAGAAATCTGTGTAGATTAACATCCAGCACTCATTTAACTTAAAAATATATATTTTAAAAATTACAGTTTTGTTTAATAAGCTTAGCTTAGCTTTACTTAACTTCGTAATCTGTCCCCCCAACACCACCTAGCAACAAGACCTGCTGAATTAGAAGGAAAACATGGCGACAACCCTGTTACTTACTAGTGTCTCATAATGTGCCTTATAATCTGGTGCTCCTTATAGTGCGAAAAATACGATAATCAACAACTAACTGATGTAACGAAGCTATGTTTCAATGCACAATGTTTCCCACAATATAATAAGCTGTCACTGCATTAAAGAATAAAAAACAACCATGATAACAATAATAATAATAATAATAATAATAATAATAATAATAATAATAATAATAATAATAATAATAATAATAATAATTTTTAATTTCAGGAGAAACTCTGGAGAAGCAGATGATTGCATATTTTAAAAGATCCAAAAAGAGATCTAAGCTAAATCTCTTCTGAAGGATAAATCCTGTAAGATTAACTTATCTATTTAAACTTTCCTTTACTCATCTGCTGAGCGTGACGAATGCGACGTGCTGGATGCGTCCTCGGGGGACAGCGCCGCAATATTCCCTCACACCCGTCCGCACTTCCATTAAAAAGCAAACACTTTAAATGCGTCGCCATTAGAGCAAAATTACACGCCTGGAATTAAACCACCGCTCGCCCTTGATGGTGCCTTTCAGCTCCGCCTCCATAAATATTCATCTGCTGCTGCTCAAACTGACTAACTCTCCCCAACATATACATATATATCACAATACCTACATTATAGTGTTATTAATACACTATATTACCAAAAGTATTCATTTACCTGCTTTCATCTGCTTTCACTTGAGTAGCATAAATAGGTACTGAATATTTATTTATATACTATATAAATACGTACTGAATAAATAGATACTGAATAAATAGGTACTGAATAAATAGATACTGAATAAATATATACTAAATGAATAGATATTGAATAAATAGATACTGAACAAATAGGTACTGAATAAATAGATACTGAATATTTAGACGTTCAATATTTAGATACAGAATAAATAGGTACTGAATAAATAGATACTGCATACATATATACTAATAAATAGATACTGAATAAATAGGTACTGAATAAATAGATATTGAATAAATAGATACTGAATAAATAGGTACTGAATATTTAGATACTTTATAGTTAGTACTGAATAAACAGGTACTGAAAATGTAGATAAAGGACATTTGGATGCTGAATAAATCTTTAGATACTCCGTATTTAGATACTGAAAAATAGGTACTAAATATTTAGATACTGAATATTTAGATTTTCAATGTTTAGATACTGAAAAAATAGGAACAAAAAATTAGATATTGAACACAAATTGAAGTATAGAGATACATATTGTGATATTTCGATATTCTGCTTTATTTATTTAGCTATTTACTGTATTTAAATCATTGGTTTGTAGTTAATATAGTTATATATTTGTAGTTTATATATATATATATATATATATATATACGTATATATATATATGTATATATGTATTTGTAGTTATATATCACAATACCTACAAAAGTTGGATCTGGCATTAATGCAGGAAAATAGATTGAGATCTTAGAGAATCATATTCTGCCTCAGATGTCCATGCATTTTTTCAACAAGACAATGCTAAACCACATGCTGCACACATAATTACAAAAGAATGAGGGTACGAATAAAGGACTAATTCATTTATCTGATTAATGAATTGTGTTTTTTACAGTTTACCCATTTCTCTTATATAAAACTCAGTGTGTAAAGGCAGTAGAAGAGTACAGGAGGAGTGTTACGCTGAATAAAGCCCGAGTGGAGCTGATGATATTCGCAGTAACACACTCCCCGGAGTGTCCTCCAGCGCTCTGAAGCTCTATTGTCTTGTCTGGTGGGATGAGCGTGGGCCGGCCGTGCGCCGGGTGTGTGTTCTGCTCTCTGATTGAATCTGTAAAGATCGCTGGGTAATGGAGGCGATGTAAGAGGCTGAGGGACGGCGTGTTATTTGGCCGTGTTTGGTCAGTCAGGGCTCCCATTACCAGCCCAATCAGCTCCACTCTCACTTTACAGCGCAGCGCCCAGCGGCCGACACTCGATACCACCGCCAGGAAGAGCCGGAATAAATCAATAGCATCCATCACCGGCCCCCAGCTACTGACCACTGCTCCTCACACAGCACGGACACCGACCGACCCACCGACCAAGCCGTCTCTACCGGTCTGAGGGATAACAGACAGACCAAACCAACAGCATTTATATATACAACTCTGTAAAAAATAAATCAGTTTCTCTGATTTTGCTATTTATAGGTTTATGTTTGAGTAAAATGAACATTGTTGTTTTATTCTATAAACTACAGACAACAATTCTCCCAAATTACAAATAGAAATATTCTCATTTAGAGCATTTATTTACAGAAAATGAGATTTTGAAACCTCAAATAATGCACAAAAAAAAACAAGTTTAAAGAGTTCAGAAATCAATATTTGGTGGAATAACCCTGGTTTTTAATCACAGTTTTTTTCATGCATCTTGTCATCATGTTCTCCTCCACCAGTCTTACACACTGCTTTTGGATAACTTTATGCTGCTTTACTCCTGGCGCAAAAAAAATAAATAAAGCAGTTTAGCTTTGTTTGATGTTTGTGATCATCCATCTTCCTCTTGATTATATTCCAGATGTTTTTTAGTAAAAATCAAAGAAACTCATAATTTCAAGTGGAGCATCTCAAAAATTGGAATATCATTGATGGTTGATTATGGCTTACAGCCAATGAAAACCCAACAATCAAAAATCAGTGTCTCAGAAAATTTGAATATTATATAATAAGACCAATTGGTACTTTTGGCAGCAGTGTAGGCAGTGTGGGCAGTGCGCCAAGTCCTGCTGGAAAATGAAATCCCCATCTCCATAAAAGTTGTTATCAGCAGAGAGAAGCTGTAAGATATGAAGTGCTGTAAGATTTTGTGGGAAAATAAAACTGCACTGACTTTAGACTTGATAATAAAACACAGTGGATCAACAGCAGCAGATGACAGACATGTCTCTCCAAACCATCACTGATCATCAGTACATTTTACATTTCATTTAAAGGAAATCAAGGGATCAGAATCTGGAGGAAGAGTGGAGAGACACACAGTCCAAACTGCTCGAGGTCTAGTGTGAAGTTTCAACCAATCAGTGATGGTTTGCATTTTACAATATAGAGATTAAGTGGAAAGTAATGCAGTGCTAAAATGACTGGGTTAATACAGGAAGTTTTCTAGTTTTACTTCTTTAAGAACTCTTATTTTAGATGGGTTGATAAATGTATATAAATGTATATAAATGTATATAAAACCAACAGACAGAAGGTCAGGAGGGAGTTCTGCTCCTCGGGTTGGGTAAACATGCTGCACGTATGTTATCAGCTGCAGGAAACATGTCAGCACCGGATTATACGCGCTAATTACCGGAATTACAGCCTTCTCCAATCTGATAGTGATTTAAAAAGAGAAGTGCGAGTTCTTATCTCCTCTCTGCGTTGTGTTCTCATACGGCTGATCACACGCAGACGGCCGGTCACGTGAGCGGTGAAGAAACGAGAGGAAGAACCGGGTTCTTATCTTGGGGGAACACACGCTAACGCTCTGAATATAAACCTGCGATTACTGAAGTGGATTGAGCCTCGCTGGAGAGCGGAGATATCAGACCCCACTGTCCTTTAATCCTCCATCTTTAAACTGCAGACCGGCTTCCAGACGAGAGACGAGGTCCATCTAACGTACATCACTCTCTAAACGCTGCACTCTGACCTGTATTACTTTAAAATTTACCGTATTACTCAGACTATAAGGTGCACTTTAAAATTGCAATACTTTACTATTCCCAAAAGTCATCAGTGCACCATGAGATCCCAAGGCGAGGCAACAACTAATTAAAGCATAGATCAAGATCCATGCTTTAGTAGCCATGACTTATTAAGGTGTGGGAGAAAGATCCTTGCTTTTGCATTTGGATTAGATAATTAAGCTGTGGCCAT
The DNA here is from genome assembly GCF_023375975.1 of Astyanax mexicanus. Lineage (NCBI taxonomy): Eukaryota > Metazoa > Chordata > Actinopteri > Characiformes > Acestrorhamphidae > Astyanax > Astyanax mexicanus. The sequence continues at coordinate 1,891,218 of NC_064421.1, forward strand.
GACTTATTAAGGTGTGGGAACGATATCCAAATGCATACGAATGAGATAACTAAGGCGTGTGAATGAGATAACTAAGTTTTGGCCACGAATCATTAAGGCATGGGATCAAGATCCTAATGTGTGTGAATGAAATAACCACTTAAGTTGTGGCGATGACTTATTAAGGTGTGGGAATGATATCCAAATGCATAGGAATAAGATAATTAAGGCGTGTGAATGAGATAACTAAGTTTTGGCCACAAATCATTAAAGCATGGGATCAATATTCTTATGCATGTGAATGAAATAACCACTTAAGTTGTGCCGATGACTTATTAAGTCTGGGAATAAGAGCCTAATGCTTGGTATTAGATAATTAAGACATGTGAATAAGATAAATTCAATTGTGGCCACGACTTATTAAGGCATGAAAACAAGATCCTAATGTGTGGGAATGAGATAGTTAAGGCATGTGAATGAGATAATTAAGTTGTGGCCACGACTTATTAAGGCATGGGAATGAGATCCCAATGCATGTAAATAAGATAGTTAAGTTGTGGCCATGACTTCTTAAGGCATTGGAATGAGATGCAAATGTGTGTGAATGAGATAATTAAGGCATGTGAATGAAAACTTAAGTTGTGGCCATGACTTATTAAGCCATAGGGATAAAATCCTAATGCATGGGAATGAGATAATTAAGGTTTTTGAATGAGATAATTAAGTTGTGGCCACAACTTACTAAGACGTGGGATCAAGATCCTAATTCGTGGCCATGTCCTATTAAGGAGTAGGGGGAAAGGTCCTAATGCATGGCCACAACTTATTAAGGTGTAGTAATGAGATCCTAAGCCGTGTCCATGACTTATTAAGGTGTGGGAATGAGATAATTAAAGCATGGGAATGAGAAAATAAAGTCATAACCAGAGAATAATAAAGTTTGCATTTCTGTAAATTAATGCCCATGAAGAAACTGAACATTACATTAAAGCCCCTTTGATCCAAGGATAATCTTTTGTAAGAAAATTAAGAGTGAATTGATTTCTTTTTTTTCTATCTTGGAATGAGTTATTACAATATTTTGCCAAGATACCAATACTTCAGAATGTACCTGAACACACCTCATTTCCAGAACACCACGCCCATCAGTGTAGATATATTCAGAAGCTCTGCTTAGAAACAGACTGTAGAAAGGGTGTAAGATAGCAATGAGCATCACGATGCACCTTGTGCAGGGTGTAAGATAGGGCCCAGTGTGTAAGCAATGGGTGCAACTTATGCCCGGATCAGGCTACATGATTTTTACCCGATTTTGTCGGCGCAACACATTGCATGCGTCGGATGCGAATTTCAGTGTCGCGAGCGATAAAGGTCCGTGTAGTGAGACACAGTCAAAGATCAGTAATTTGACGTGAGCGACGAAAGATTTGTATTTTATCGCCTAGTTTGACCTGCTGCTCCGCCCCTGCTCCCTGACTCTGACCAATAGGAAGACAGAGCGTTCTGTGGCGCACAGATGTAAACATGGGAAAAGAAAGCAGGACGGTGCTCCTGCAGTTCTCTGGACCAGAGAAACAGAAGAACAATCTAATAATAATCTAATAATCTGATTCATCCATGAAATATTCTGTTTACAGGCACTGAAACCTAAGTAGCTACATCTTTACCAGACCTTAAGTTCTCTCTGGAGTACAAAAAGCATGTAACGTCCATTTGGGTCACCCAGGAACCCAGGAGCCCACAGTTGCTTTTCCCTCTTTTTTTAGTTTCTTCAGCACAAAAGCGCTTCCATCACTCAAAGCGCTTCTGTAGCATGATTATCAGAGTCTACGCTCCTCCCCCGCGATGACCTAGGGAACTCACGCGAGGACGCGGACGATGATTGGTCGGTGGCTAACGTGTAGTGTTGCCAGTCCCCCGAGAACGACGCAAAACGAAAATAACTGCTTAATCTGACATTGTGAACATTGTGAGAGACAAAAATGTTGTGTAGTCTAAACTTGGCATTAAAGTAGATTAGTCTAGCATTAGCATTAGAATTAGCATGGTGCTAACTGCAATCCTGAATAATCCCACAATCTCCTCAAACCCTGTTAAGGTTAATCTCGTAATCTCGTATTGTAATCTTTAAAACAATATAAAATTAACTATTAATTAAATAATATGTGGACTTTTATCGCTAATTGCTGTACGTTAAATTATTTCGTTAGTGCTGCATTAGCACTGTAGCTCCAGTCTGAAACTACAGGAGCTGAACATCAGACACTGAACACGTCTCCACCCAATGGTGTGAACTGGATTCGTCATCAAGCCGCTCGTTTATCGGCAGCTGTCCGCCGTCCAATCTCTACCGATGTCTCTTTGCTGCTGCCAGAGCCCGAACCGCCGGAGACAACAGCTGTCCTGATCAGAACCGGAGCCGGGAACAGAACCCCTGCTGTGGAGGAGAGTCTGAGAGACGCTCTCAGTGGAATTGCTCTGTAAGTGGATCAGATTTGGACAGCATTCTGTCCAGCTCTCAGAAAAGTCAATAATACTGTACAGCCTCCCGGTGAAGAATGAAGATACTCAGAGCTTCCACTCAGTCATCTATTCCCTCCACAACAGCAGAGAGCAGCGTCACTGCAGCATAACACTGCTGATATACACTGTATAATATTAATTATACAGCTCTGGAAAAAGAAATACGGAAAATTATAAACTACAGACAACATTTCTTCCAAATTCCAAATAAAAATGTTGTAATTTACAGTATTTATTTGCAGAAAATGAGAAATGACTGAAATAAAACAAACAAACTGATGCAGAGCTTTCAGACCTCAAATAATGCGAAGAAAACAAGTTCATATTCATAAAGTTTTAATAGTTCAGAAATCAATATTTGGTGGAATAACCCTGGTGGATTTTAATTACAGTTTTTTTCATGCACCTTGTCATCATGTTCTCCTCCACCAGTCTTACACACTGCTTTTGGATAACTTTATGCTGCTTTACTCCTGGTGCAAAAATTCAAGCAGTTCAGTTTGGTTTGATGGCTTGTGATCATCCATCCAACACAATACCCATTTCTATAGCAACCACATAGCGACCAGTTAACAACACCAAAGCAAACAACTGAGCTGTGCAACCATACTGCACCTTCTGCTGCGTCCAAATACTTTTGGCAGTCGTAGTGTGAGGTAGAGCGCGGTAGTGTGTGGTAGAGTGCGGCAGTGTGCAGTAGTGTGCGGTAGAGTGTGGCAGTGTGCAGTAGAGTACAGCAGTGGGTGGTAGAGTAAGGCAGTGTGCAGTAGAATGCGGCAGTGTGTGGTAGATGTGACAGTGTGCGGTAGTGTGCAGTAGTGTGTGGCAGTGTGTGGTAGTGTGCGATAGAGAGGATGGTAGTGTGTGGCAGAGTGCGGTAGAGTGCAACAGTGTGCAGTAGAGTACAGTAGTGTGTGGTAGAGCGTGGCAGTGTGCGGTAGAGTACAGTAGTGTGTGGTAGAGTGTGGCAGTGTGCAGTAGAGTACAGTAGTGTGCGGTAGAGTGTGGCGGTGTGCGGTAGAGTACAGTAGTGTGTGGTAGAGTGCGGTAGTGTGCGGTAGAGTACAGTAGTGTACAGTAGAGTACAGTAGTGTGTGGTAGAGTGTGGCAGTGTGCAGTAGAGTACAGTAGTGTGTGGTAGAGCGTGGCAGTGTGCGGTAGAGTACAGTAGTGTACAGTAGAGTACAGTAGTGTGTGGTAGAGTGTGGCAGTGTGCGGTAGAGTACAGTAGTGTGTGGTAGAGTGCGGTAGTGTGCAGTAGAGTACAGTAGTGTGTGGTAGAGTATGACAGTGTGCAGTAGCGTGCGGTAGTGTGCAGTAGTGTGCGGTAGTGTGCGATAGTGTGCAATAGAGTACAGTAGTGTGTGGTAGAGTGCGGCAGTGTGCAGCAGTGTGCGGCAGTGTGCGTTAGTGTGTGGTAGCGTGCAGTAGAGAGGGTGGTAGAGTGCGGCAGTGTGCAGTAGTGTGCGGTAGCGTGAATTAGAGTGCGGCAGTGTGCAGTAGAGTGCGGCAGTGTGCAGTAGTGTGTGGTAGCGTGCGGTAGAGTGCGGCAGTGTGCAGTAGTGTGTGGTAGCGTGAGGTAGAGTGCGGCAGTGTGCAGTAGAGTGCGGCAGTGTGCGGTAGTGTGCAGTAGAGTGCGGTAGTGTGCAGTAGTGTGTGGTAGCGTGCGGTAGAGTGCGGCAGTGTGCAGTAGTGTGTGGTAGCGTGCGGTAGAGTGCGGCAGTGTGCAGTAGTGTGTGGTAGCGTGAGGTAGAGTGTGGTAGCGTGCGGTAGAGTGCGGCAGTGTGCGGTAGAGAGGGTAGGTGAGGGAGGGAGAGTCACATTGAGAGGAATAATCCTCCAGCAGTGATCGCTCATTCAGCTGTATCCAGCGCTGCTATATTTAGCCTGAATCGCTGCATCTCCTGCACATGATTAATAGCCTCGCGGGGCACAGGAGCAGCGGGCAGCGGGTAGCGGCACCGGGCGGATTGATGGCGGGCAATTGGCACGCAGTGCAGATCAGAGTGTATCTCTCATTAACGGCTGTACCGTATTCATCCTGCATCTACTGCGCCCATAAACACTTATCTCCACAAGTAGGGCAGATTACAGACTCGGGGAAAACTCAGGTGATGTAATCTAGAACAGTTCTGGGGTAATACTCTAAATGTAGACATTGTGATATATAGCACTGATTAGAATGGTGGTGGTGTATGAGGTGTTAGTGAGTGTTGACCTGGTGGTACAGTGAGTGGATCAGATACAGCAGTGATTAGCAGTGATTAGCATGGTGGTGGTGTATGAGGTGTTAGTGTGTGTTGAGCTGGTGGTACAGTGAGTGGATCAGATACAGCAGTGATTAGCAGTGATTAGCATGGTGGTGGTGTATGGGGTGTTAGTGAGTGTTGAGCTGGTGGTACAGTGAGTGGATCAGATACAGCAGTGATTAGCATGGTGGTGGTGTATGAGGTGTTAGTGAGTGTTGACCTGGTGGTACAGTGAGTGGATCAGATACAGCAGTGATTAGCAGTGATTAGCATGGTGGTGGTGTATGAGGTGTTAGTGTGTGTTGAGCTGGTACAGTGAGTGGATCAGATACAGCAGTGGTTAGCAGTGATTAGCATGGTGGTGGTGTATGAGGTGTTAGTGTGTGTTGAGCTGGTGGTACAGTGAGTGGATCAGATACAGCAGTGATTAGCAGTGATTAGCATGGTGGTGGTGTATGAGGTGTTAGTGTGTGTTGAGCTGGTGGTACAGTGAGTGGATCAGATACAGCAGTGATTAGCATGGTGGTGGTGTATGAGGTGTTAGTGAGTGTTGAGCTGGTGGTACAGTGAGTGGATCAGATACAGCAGTGATTAGCATGGTGGTGGTGTATGAGGTGTTAGTGAGTGTTGAGCTGGTGGTACAGTGAGTGGATCAGATACAGCAGTTATTAGCAGTTATTAGCATGGTGGTGGTGGTGTATGAGGTGTTAGTGAGTGTTGAGCTGGTACAGTGAGTGGATCAGATACAGCAGTGATTAGCAGTGATTAGCATGGTGGTGGTGTATGAGGTGTTAGTGAGTGTTGAGCTGGTGGTACAGTGAGTGGATCAGATACAGCAGTGATTAGCAGTGATTAGCATGGTGGTGGTGTATGAGGTGTTAGTGAGTGTTGAGCTGGTGGTACAGTGAGTGGATCAGATACAGCAGTGATTAGCATGGTGGTGGTGTATGAGGTGTTAGTGAGTGTTGAGCTGGTGGTACAGTGAGTGGATCAGATACAGCAGTGATTAGCATGGTGGTGGTGTATGAGGTGTTAGTGAGTGTTGAGCTGGTGGTACAGTGAGTGGATCAGATACAGCAGTGATTAGCAGTGATTAGCATGGTGGCGGTGTATGAGGTGTTAGTGTGTGTCTGTAATTATTATACAACCATAAAAGGCTCTATTTTGTGCATTGTGCAGCTTTATTTAAGGCGTGTTAGTGTGTGTTTGCTATCATAATAACTTTTTTTTTTTTTTTAACTTCGCTTTGCCCTGGTTAACCACTCCTCTTTCCGGTGAACTTGAGCTTCTGGCCGCTGTGCCTGTGGTTTGGCGTGGTGAAGTGAGGCACAATTGTGACGATTTGCGTGCTCTAATTAATTCAGTGATTGCCGTGGACAACCCAAGTTCCGAATTAAGGACGTTAAGCTCTTTTTAGCTGCTCCGGTTTTTGTGGTGCTGCTGCTTTCTCTTTTAGAGTTTAGATTCTCTGCCTGAACCCGACCTGACCCGAGGACCGACCTGAAATCGGGCTCCTATTTTTATTTTATATAAAGCTCTGGTGTGATAATCACAATGTTGCTAAGTAATCAATTATTATTGTTCACTAAAGCGAACGAGCAAAAACTGAAAGTGAAAAAACATTTGTGTAAACTGAATCTAATAAAAACGGTAATTAAAAGGAAAAAAACATAACTATCTTGAACTGTATTTTGTGTTTATAAAACTAACTAAAACGAACTGAAATTACTGATAGAATACCCTCATTTTCGTGTTTAACTTATTTATAAGCGTTGTTGTACAGCGGAGTTGTACAGCGGGAGGTGTTGTGCAGAGCACGGCGGCACCTCGTGGTCCGTGGCGTTAGTTCTTGTGTAAAGCGCTCGCTCTGCAAAATACGACAGAAAACACTGAGAAACTGCAGAATTATGTATGGGATTACAATATGAGCGCCAGGCAGATGAAAGAGAAACAGGAGATACAGTGTGTGAGAACATTTACCTGTGAGTAGCTCATACACCAGAACACGCAAATCTCTCTCTCTCTCTCTCTCTCTCTCTCTCTCTCTCTCTCTTTCTCTCTCACATTTCTTAGATTGATCTCTCTGATGAGATGTGTGAAAACTAATAAAAACTAGCAAGCCCACCCTAAAAACTTACTGAACAGAAAAAATAAAAACAAAATAAAATTAAACTATAATAATCACGTAGCTCTGGGCGCACGTGAACGCCTCCGCGTTTGACTTGCAGCACTGTGTGTGTAGCTGTTCTTAAAAATCATTTTAATTAAGTAATAGTTCTACGCTTTTATGTTACAGTGTAAATTAACATAATTCTGATTATATTTCGCTCATTCAATCAGCCCGAAAACAGACAGTTTATGGGGCGGATCGGGTCGGGCTCATAATGACAGTTCATGGTTCGGGCAGAACGTGCACGGGCTCGGGCTGGGTCGGGTCGGATTTTTTGGGCCCCATCTAAGCTCTATTCTCTTTTGGTGAAGCTGTTATATTAATACCATTTTAACGGTCATTAGATTGTTGTTTTTGTCCATTATTTTGTTTTGTTTATATATACATATTTCCTTTGAGTGTGGCTTGGTTTGTTTAATTTCATCCCCAGACGCGTTTTTCCATTTTTTCCGTTTTTCAGTATTAAAAGTTTTAGTAATTTTCTTTGGTTGTGTGGAGAATTTCGTTTTATTTTTTTGAAATTCGTTAGATTATATTTTTGTCAACATTTTGGGTTTATTTTCGTTTGTTATTTTTCTAATAATAATAGTAAATGCATAATTGATTTCCTTTTTTTTTTGACGAATAATAAAAAGTAACTCTATAGTTACTTTTACTGGTAACTAATTACTTTTATAGTGGAGTAACTCCGTTAGTAACTCAGTTACTTTTTTGGAGAAGTAACGAGTAACTATAACTAACTACTTTTTCAAAGTAACGTGCCCAACACTGTTTATAACACTCTAAATGTATATATTGAGGAATATATACACAGAGCTGAAGCTCATGTCCACTGTATACGTTCCTCCTCAGTAATAGTATAGAGTATAGAATATCAGAGTGAGCGAGGGATCAGCGCTGAAGGTCAGCGTGTTTCGTCAGTGTGAGTAAATGAGACGAGTGAAAGCAGTGGATTATTCAGTTACACTCACACTGAGTACATTTCCCAGAAATCCACCCGCGTCCCGTCAATATCGGCACCGCTCTCTACAGGAGCTTATCGCTGTGTTTCTGTGTTTTACTGGAGTTATGATTTAGCTGTAGACCAGTAGAGGATATATTTTATTGTTTTAATGATGAATCTATAACATGCTTTAATCTGTCTGTCTGACTTTCTATCTATATGTCTGTCTGACTGTCTGTTTGTCTGTCTGCTTGCCTGTCTGTCTGTCTGTACATCAACCTGCTTGTCTGTCTGTCTGTCTGAACATCAACCTGCTTGTCTGTCTGTCTGACCATCTGTCTGTCTATACATCCACCTGTCTATCCATCAGTCTGTCTGATATGTATATATTCATTTGTTTTTTTTCTATTTGTCTATCTATCTATCTATCTATCTATCTATCTATCTATCTATCTATCTATCTATCTATCTATCTATCTATCTATCTATCTATCTGTCTGCCTGTCTGTCTATACATCTACCTGCATGCCTGTCTCACACTATGTCTAAACATCCCCCTGTCTATCCATCAGTCTGTCTGTCTGATATATAAATATACATTTGTTTTTTCTATTTATCTGTGTATCTACTATTCCGTCTGTCTGCCTGTCTGTCTGCCTCTCTGCCTGTCTGTTTATACATCCACCTGCGTGTCTGTCTGACAATCTATGCTAGCTAATATTCCCCTGGCTTACTGGAACACTCAGGGTTTCTCAGTGTAGCTCTGTTGGGCTAGTTCTAGCAGTTAGCTGCTAATGCTAATGCTGCTGCACCCAGCCTTAGTGCAAATCTGGAAATCTGGAAAGCTAAGCTTACTGTAAATAAGCGCTTTAATCACCCAAATAAACAGTTTTCAGGAGAGAAATCTGTGTAGATTAACATCCAGCGCTTGTTTGACTGGTTAATTATAAGGAAAACATGGCGACACCCCTATTTCTTACTAGTGATGCATAAAGTGCTTTATAATCCGATGTGCCTTATAGTGTGGAAAATACAATATATGTTGCGATATACAAATAAATAAGCCAGGGTCTCCTGTGCCAGTGTTATTTTCACACGTATAATTACAGACGTGTACAGTATGTAGCAGCGTATACAGTATACATGCGTCTAATAACAGCTTGTTTGTTATTTTTCTCTCCTCTTGGCTGCATCACTGACTGCTCTAGTTTGTTAAACTCTGTCAATCACGTCTTTTCTTCCAACACGGACTTCAATTAAAAACCCCGCCCCCCTCCGTCTCGAGCGTGCCAGCCCGGCGCTTCTGAATAGAGTATAAATTAGTGAGCAGATCACGGCAGTGTGTGAGTTACTGTAAGAGTGTAAACGCTGGTGGAGTGTGTTTATGATCACTCCTCACCTTATCTGCTGGAATATTTGGAGCGAGTCAGGTTGCGATGTTTACTCTCTCTCTCTCCGGCAGAGAAAATCACAGTAATTAGAAAATCACACGCTGCAACATTAATTACCGAGCCAGACTCACAAACAAACACTGCGTCTTAAAGCAGCAGCCGAGGAGATCAGGAGTCAGGGGAAGATTCAGCTCCGTACGGGGAACTATAGCGCAGTAATCACGCTGATAACACTGATAACGAACAATTAACCAGCATATACAGGGAGCTTCTGTTCCCTTACATTATATAGACATGTCTGTTCCTTCAACGCTTCCGGTGGAGCTATTTTCAGATATTCAGCTGTCAAAATGACAAGTCTCCCGAACACAGAGAAAACACGCTATAGTCAGACATTAGTAATTAGTGATCAAACCTCTTCTCCTGATCATTTTGATAAGGATTTAAGAGGGAGTTTTTTTTTTCTCTGATTTAAAACCTTTGCCAGAAGTGACCTACCCATATGTGTATCACTACTTTGTTGAAACCATAGACTGTGTATAGCTGGACAGAGCACCGTCTCTCAAAAGTGAAGCCACCACAGGTCTGGCGCCCCCTGCTGTTCGGTTGCAGAAAGCCGTGTAACTCCACCCATCCTTATAGGTTTCAAAACAGGCAAAACAGAACAACTTTCAATCACGTTTTTATTCTAATATACTGTAATTCTACCTCCTTTATTTAAATGCAGCAGCTAGTGTAACCTCTGCTTATATTGTTAAATTTTTATATCCCCACAGAATTCGTTTTTAAAAAAGTTATTCAGCTCTATTCAAAAAAGGTGTGGTTATTGTAAAAGGGCTGGTTATGGGCGGGACCAATAACAGACGTCAGCTCCGCTCCGCTCTGCAGCCTGTGACCTCGAGGCAGCCCTCAGGGGCGGGGTTATTTAAATTAGTAGGTGGTCTCTCCACAGTCTTTCTCCCTCCTCTGGTCTCTACTGCGCAGAATCGGGTGTCAGGATCGCCAACATGGCGGAAGATTTTAGCTTCATTTTCATTAAATGAATGGGAACGGCGACACGACGTCCATCTTTTTGACAGTCTCTGGTTGAAACGGAGTGTGTTTACACCAAACAGGCAGTGAAAGCGCACCGCAGTTTGGACGCATATAATTACTTTCTCAGTGGAAAAGTTGGAAATATTTGTTTCTGTAGTAGAGAAGGAATCACTATAGTGTTTGGTGAGGTTGTAGCAAGTCAGACGCTCTCCAGAAGTTGTGAGCGGACACTGTAACTGCAGGCAGGTCAGCAGTGTGAAAAACTAAAGCAGGCGTGTTTACTATGGAGGACCAAAAATGACATAAGTTTAAATAAATAAATGCACATATAAATGTATAAATAAATAAATATATACATAAATAAATGAATAAATATATACATTTTGAAATAAATATATAAATAAATGCACATATAAATGAATAAATAAACAAATGTATAAATAAATACACGTATAAATAATTGTACAGGTAAATAAATAAATGAATACATATGTGGAAATGTGGAAATAAATCAATAAATAAATGTAGAAATATTAAAATAAATGAATGAGTAAGTAAATAAATGTTGAAATAAATAAATGTTGACATAAATAAATACATGTGTAAATGGATAAATATATATAAATAAGAAATGTATTTATTCATTAATTTATTTGTCACATCTTGGCCTCGTCTCGTGTCTCTGTGTGCATTCCCCACGTGACCTGTGCTCCCCTGTGTCTCCCGTCTCAGTACTTTTCCACCTGTTTCTCATTTGTAGCTCCGCCCCTTCCCCAGGTGTTTCCAATTCCAGTGTGTTTCATGTTACTATAAAGCACTCCTCGTCTCTCTGTGTTTTCATAACGTTTCTCAGTGTCTCTCTTAGCCTTGGTTCCTTGTTTCTTGTTTATTTCTTGTTTTCTCGTTTATAGTTTATTTCCTTGTTTATTTCTAGTTTCTTGTTTTATTTCTTGTTCCCTAGCTCCCTGTTTATACCCTGCTTGTGTTGATTCCTAGTTTAGCTCCTTGTATATATTCCCTGTTTGTTTATTTATTATCTCTAGTTGGTTTAGTTTAGGTTCTTTGATTTGTTTTGGTTATTGGTTATTTTTGTATCTTTGTTTCATGTTACTTGTTCCTTGTTATCTTGTTATTTATTTATTAAATTATTATTTATTTTCACCCTACCTGCATTTGTGTCCGCCTCCTCGTCTACCTGCCTGGGTAACCGTGACATTATTTACCTATACAATTATTTATGCATGTATTTATTTATTTATATCTTTCTTTATTTCTTTATTTATTTATTCACATGTGCATTTATTTATATATTTATTAATTTCTACATTTATATGTGCATTTATTTATTTATACTTATGTCATTTTTGGTCCTCCATAGTTTACTTGTTTAAAGGACAATTTGAATATCTGCTGGTAATGACGTGATTTTCAGTGTTTGCAGTCATGTTGCAGCAGTTCTTATGGCTGTGGAACAGTGTGTAAGGGAAGGTTTAAATTAAAAAAGTTACATCCACTGTTTTGAACGCTGTTTACCGCTAAACGGAAGTGTCCTAAGAACAGCTACGTCACTTCCTACGCTCATGAATATTCATCTGAAACGGTCTATAGAACAGCAGCAAAAAATATCCACCATCCTGTCCGAGACTGTGAGCGACATGTGTCACTGTAACATATGATAAATTTAACATTTCTAAGTTAAATTTCCTGACTGTTTCAGGCAGTGATGTCAGTTACGTTTTACTTAGTAACGCGTTACTGTAATCTGACCATTTTTTTCAGTAATGCGTAATCTAACGTGTTACTATTTTCAATCCAGTAATCAGATTAAGATTACTTATCCGGGCGCAGAGTGGTCCAGAGGTCTAAAGCGCTGCCACTATGAGCGGGAGGTCGCAGGTTGGAACCCCCACTCATGCAGCTTTACCATCAAGCTGCCGGCGCTAGCTATAATAATAGTAAAAAATAAGAATACAAATGCTAGCTATAATAATAATAATAAAAATGCTAGCTATAATAATAATAAAAATGCTAGCTATAATATTAGTAAAAAATAAGAATACAAATGCTTAATAATAATAATAATATTAATAATAATAAAATGCTAGGTGGTGGATCATTCAGGCAAGTACGTTTAGCTGATCTCCTCTCCCAATCACGTGGAGCCTGGGTGCTGTAAAGTTGATTATTGCATTTAAAAAGCAGTGGCACTGCATGCTTTGCCAGTCTTCTCCAAGCTTCTGATGTTTTTGGTTTAACCAGGTAGTCTGGTATTAAAGGTTTGCTACAGACCTTTCATACGGTGAAATGGTAAAGTGGTCCCGACTAATGTTCATTAGCCACTGTTTATTAGATCACTCTGAGCAGGGAAGCTATGAAAGCCTAAAGCTTCCATAAAACTTAGCAGACGCCGTGCAAAAAGGAACACAGCAGTGCTGAAAACGGCTTAAAAACGTCACGCTGGATACTCATTTTGACCTCTCGCTAGTGAAAAATGTAAGTTTTGCCTATAGAGGCGAATGTAAACAAAACAACCGGAAACGTCCGAGGCGCATTATTTGAAAACGGAAATGCGTCAGAGCCGTGAGTGCAAGGAGCCCATTGGCCCTGCTCCCTCCGGGTGGGTAGATGGCGCTCTCTCCCAGCATCACTCCTACAGTGATGTCTGCACCACAGAGCGTCTGTGAGCTGATGTATCAGAACCGAGTCGCTGTGCTTTCCTCCGAGCGTTAGCGCTGTGATGCTACTCGGAAATGCTACAGCATCAGCAGCAGCTCAAAAAGAGGCGGAGTCCGACTTCACATGTATTGGAGGAGGCGTGTGCTAGTCTTCACCCTCCTGGTGTGTTGGGGCATCACTAGTGATAAGGGAAAAAAAAGATTACTTATCCATTTCAATGTGCGTTACTTTTTCTAGTTTTTTTCTTCTTATGGCTCAAACCTACAATAGTTTCTGGTGGTCACATCTACGCCAAAACTAACAACAGGCTAGGGAGCTAACAAGCTAACAGGCTAAAATTAGCTCTCGAGCTAAACACACACACACATATATACATACACAGCAGCTGCCAAATGTCTAATAAAGTAACTTTTTTTTTAAATCAAGTAATCTATGAAGTAACTAAGTTACTTTTTAAAGGAGTAATCAGTAATCAGATTACTTTTTCAAAGTGACTATGCCATTACTAGTTTCAGGCTATAAAAACTATGTGTAAAATTTAGTTATTTTATTTTCTAGTTTTCCATTGCTGCCTTTCACAAATAGGATTTTAAATAAAATGGAAAAAAGATTTTCTCTTGATTTGTAACAAAAACTGACCGTATAATCGAACCTATGTTCATTACAAGACGCGAAAAGATGAGTAAATTTGAGTAGATTTTTTTTTTCTCTTGAAATTCAGATTGTGAGATCTTAAACATATCGACAGCTTCCTAAAATATGTACCAAGTATTTCAGAAAAATATATACATGGCTAGAAATTAGCAATGGTTTAAAAGGATAGTTTATCATACCATCAAGCTGCAGAACCAACCAGAAACCTTAATCCTAATTCAACATTTAAACAATATTAATTGAAAAGCTAAAAAACATCTCATATTTTAACGTTTTAACATTTAAATGGCTGCAAACTGTAGAGAATTTTTAGCTTTAGCTTTATGAACTTTGCTATTTCACTGACTGATTTTTCATTGAAAGATATGGGGATGGGTGGAGCTACACATCATACTGCAACCAGCCAGCAGAGGCGCTAAACCTGTGGTGGCTTTAGTTTTGGGAGGTGTTGTGCTGTGCACTAGTTCTTTTTCTTCTTCTATTGTTTAACGGATGATGATAGCCATTAAAAAAATAAAAATTTAACTTAGACACCTTCCTAAAATAAGCACCTATTTTTTTTATATATATTTCAGGAAAAAAAGAGTTTTTATGACTATTTAAAAATGAGCAATGCTTTAAAAGGATAGTTTATCTTATACATTCGAGCAATAGAACCAACCTGAAACTTAATCCTAATTCAATATTTAGAAAATTTTGATTGAAAGCGAGAAAACAGTTAATATTTTTTTTATATACACTGTATATATTAAAAAACTGTAAAGCTTTTCTAGCATTAGCTTTATGTTTTTAGCTATTTTACAGACTAAAATTGACAAAAAAAAACTTAGTCATTTATGCCTATAGACTTTATTAATAAGAAGTAAACTTTATATTATATTAATTTAGGGATAAATCCAGAATAGTGCAGATTAATTCAGCTGATAAAGCTAATAAAAGATATATATAGGGCTAATAAAACTGCCTAAATCACATTTTAATGTAGTTAGAAATAATGAATTAGCTTAAGTCCGTAGACCTGCCCTCTTTTCCCAGACCATTAGTTTGTCTCAGACTGCCTTCATTGAGTTTACAGTGCAACATAAAGCACCAGAAGTTTCCAGAGTATGCCCAGTTTGTTCAGTAAATAAAATACACTAACAACAATAAAAGTGTAGTTTATGTATTTTATTACCAAACCATTTATATTTCCAGCGAATTACAGTAAATTACTGTAAATTACAATAAATTACAGTACCATAACTTAACTTTGGTTACTGCTGAGACCGACCAAAGCTACTACACTACACTTCTATTGTTTTATAGATGACTATAGCCAAAAAAAAACATCTAAAAATGTTGGTTTTATGGTTTGTGGAACCTTTCAAACCTACGTATTTTGGTTCTGATCAAACTGAAAGCTCAGAAAGTCCAAAATAAACAGGGTAGGAGGGAAAACTCCCTTAGTTTCGTCTTAAGAACAGATTTGCATGTTTGCTGATTCTGTTTTAACTCTTAAACTTTAAAAGCTTCATATACCTCCTATTATTCATGCTGTATAAATGATTAATTGGGAGCTTCCTCCAGCATGTCGTCTATTATTTGATTTGAGCTCAATAAGCTCAAACAGACCCGTCTCATCCCGCCGTTCTCTCAACTCCAACTCAAATGAACTTTTCATTTTTAATCAAAGAGAATTGTTGGTACGGGCGGATCAGTACACACACACACGTAGGCATACCAAACACTTCACTCATCTTCAGAGGAGCCCAGCAGAAAGATGCTAACGCGCTAGCACGCTAACGCTAAAGCGCTCGCCGCATCACGCCACGCCGCGTCTAAATAAAACAGCCGGCGCAGTGCTGTAACTTTAATAACCTTAAAAGAGAGGGAAGACCGAGCCGGATCACCACACACTCCGCACTCTTCATCACTTCCTCTTCATCATAGCGTGACTTCCTCCGCTCCCAGACGTTAGCCACACTCGCGCAGCTTCAGAGGAGACACTTTAGAGCTTCTCCTCACGCTCAGATCCAGCACGCAACTCCAGCAGATTATAGACTGATACGCTTTAAACTTTAATTCTGCAGCTTTTATACCAAGAGCTGCTCTGTTTCAGTATCACACAGCATCATATCACCAGCCTAAAGATTAGACACACCTTCTTATTCAACGGTTTTAATGTATTTAATGTATTTTCTTTATTGTAGATTAAAATAAAAGATGTGAAAATGATAAAAGGACACATATGGAATTACATAGTAAATTAGGGCTGGGTATTGAAATTTGATACTCGAAAAGGCACCGGCCGAATGCCAAAAAAAAAAAAATTCTCTCTCTCTCACTCGTGCTGTCTTTCTTTCACTCGTGCTGTCTTTCTTTCACTCGCTCTGTCTTTCTCTCACTCGTGCTGTCTTTCTCTCACTCGTGCTGTCTTTCTTTCACTTGTACTGTATCTTGCTAACTTGAGCTGTCTTTCTTTCATTCGCGCTGTCTTTCTTTCACTCGTGCTGTCTTTCTTTCACTCGTGCTGTCTTTCTTTCACTCGTGCTGTCTTTCTTTCACTCACGCTGTCTTTCTCTCACTCGTGCTGTCTTTCTTTCACTTGTACTGTATCTTGCTAACTTGAGCTGTCTTTCTTTCATTCGCGCTGTCTTTCTCTCACTCGTGCTGTCTTTCTTTCACTTGTACTGTATCTTGCTAACTTGAGCTGTCTTTCTTTCACTTGTGCTGTCTTTCTCTCACTCGTGCTGTCTTTCTTTCACTTGTACTGTATCTTGCTAACTTGAGCTGTCTTTCTTTCACTCGTGCTGTCTTTCTCTCACTTGCTCTGTCTCTCTTTCACTTGTACTGTATCTTGCTAACTTGAGCTGTCTTTCTTTCACTCATGCTGTCTTTCTCTCACTTGCTCTGTCTCTCTTTCACTTGTACTGTATCTTGCTAACTTGAGCTGTCTTTCTTTCATTTGCGCTGTCTTTCTTTCACTCGTGCTGTCTTTCTCTCACTTGCTGTGTCTCTCTTTCACTTGTACTGTATCTTGCTAACTTGAGCTGTCTTTCTCTCACTCACGCTGTCTTTCTCTCACTCGCTCTGTCTCTCTTTCGCTTGTACTGTATCTTGCTAACTTGAGCTGTCTTTCTTTCATTCGCGCTGTCTTTCTCTCACTCGTGCTGTCTTTCTCTCACTCGTGCTGTCTTTCTTTCACTTGTACTGTATCTTGCTAACTTGAGCTGTCTTTCTTTCACTCGGGCTGTCTTTCTCTCACTTGCTCTGTCTCTCTTTCACTTGTACTGTATCTTGCTAACTTGAGCTGTCTTTCTCTCACTCGCGCTGTCTTTCTCTCACTCGTGCTGTCTTTCTTTCACTTGTACTGTATCTTGCTAACTTGAGCTATCTTTCTTTCACTTGTGCTGTCTTTCTCTCACTTGCTCTGTCTCTCTTTCACTTGTACTGTATCTTGCTAACTCCCTCGCAGTCATTCTATCTCTCTTTCACTCGCGCTGTCTCTTGTTAACTCACGCTGTCTCTCTTGATTTGTCTCTTTTACTCATGCTGTCTCCTGCTATCTCGCACTGTCTCATTCTCTCTCACACTGTCTCATTCTCTCTTGGTTTGTCTCTCGTTAACTCGCTTTGTCTCCCTCTCACTCGCTCTGTCTCTCCCTCTCATTCACGCTGTCCCTTGTTAACTCACGCTGTCCCTTGCTATTTTGCACTCTCATTCTCTCTTGATTTGTCTCTTTTACTCATGCTGTCTCCTGCTATCTCGTGCTGCCTCTCCTTCTCACTCATTCTGTCTCTCTCACTCGCACTGTCTCTTGCTTTCTCGCGCTGTATCATTCTCTCTCGCTCTGTCTCACTCGTGCTGTCTCTTGCTAATTTGCTAAGTTATATTAGTGTAGCAATTTGGAGTAATGTAAGGTCAAACTTTTATGAAATTACACCATTAAATTCTTGAAGATCCATTTCTATACTATTAATGACATAAATATCAAGTGATGCTACTGTAGCATTTTGGATTACTGGGAGGTCAAACCTAGGAAAAGTGTCTAATCGGTTTTGTTTGAACCACATTTTGGAATTCTATAAAACCAGCAAATTACACTTTAATCAAATGACACATTTAGATAATTGAAGAGTAATTTATATACTATTAGTGATATAAATATTAAGTGATGCTACTGTAGCATTTTGGAGTAATGTGAGGCCAAACTTAGGAAAAATGGATTTGTGCTAAATGGCTTTGGACCTTTGATTTCAGCGGAAACTCTGGAAATATAAGTTTCATCTTGTGAATCTACTGACATACCTTTCTCTTTATATGTATAAATAAAGAAATTAAAATCAGAATCTGCGAACTCAAGGTTACTTCAGCAGTGTGCAGGAGTGCCAGCAGAAAGTGAAAGCAGTGCTTATAGAGTGATCGTCAGCACTTGTGATGTAATACACCTTTATATAAGCTCGGCTATATTAGGAACTGTCATGAAAGAGTGAATAAAGGATGGAAACTTGCTTTTCTTACATGCCGCCGCCGCATGCACAGCCGTGGGTGGACTTCTAACAGCTCATTTAAATCACTTAAAGCTCAAAATCTGCTGAATGAAACTCCATAGCGAAGAAGTTAAGCTTATAAATAAAACAATAAGTACTTTAGGTGATGTGATAACGACCCCCGTGTACATGTACTGGAGCCTTCCTGGGAAAACACCAAGAAAACACACTTTTTCATGCATTTCTAAACCTTTCATTCCTCTTTGGTGCTGCAGCCGCTGCAGGTGGAGTTATAAAGACTCCATTCATCATTAATTACAGCCTTCATGACTTTACATTTAATAATACATGTGACCTAAAGATATTATGAATCATTTATTACCTGGTGTCAGGCTGAGTGAGGAGTATTATGGGTTAAATAGAGTCATCAGAGATGTAATTACTAACGTCCCTGAGCACTGGTTGGTTATAATGCTGACATAACATGACATATAACATCCCTGTGCGCGTTTTTTTCATTGTGCAGTGTTTATTCGGCACGCTAACGCTGCGTTATAAATAATAACCAGTAATCTATTACTGTACTCTGTATTTTAGGATTTCTGTATTTAGGATTTCACATATCATAATATAATATATCTGCTATTTTAAGGATCCAATCAGGTACTGGCTAGCAAATTAGTGCCCCTTCCATCAGTTGTAATGCATTCATTTCAACTCCCATCTAGATCTACTTAGCTAACAAGCTAACTACATAACTGCCAGTTCCACCAGTATCAAACTGGTTCACCAAGCAAAGGAAATACCCATTTTGACAATGGATTTTAATGAAAAGATTTTAAAAATATATAATAATAGAAAATAATAATTTTCTTTGGTCCAGACTGTGGTTTTAGCACCTGTACACAAGTTCCAGTTTTACACTGTTGTTTAGCGTTGGGTTATTTGGGTTTTTTTTTTTTTTTGGAGTTCAGTTGGGTTTGACTTGGGATAGTTTAATTTGGATCAGGTTGTGTTGAGTAAATTTGTTTTGGGTTTTGTAGGCTGGATTGGTTAGTTTGGTTAGGATCTGACTGGGTTGGTAAAGTTTGGGCTGGTTAAAGCAGTGCAATTTCAACAAATTGCATTAGTAAAAATTAACCAGAAACTGACTTAACTGGGCTGGTTTTAGTTTGGTTAATTTGGATTGGGTTTTTTTGGTATGGTTGGGTAAGTTTGGTGTGGTTTAGTTTAGTTTGATTTGAGTTGGGTTAGATTGGTTTGGGTGAGTTAGATTACATTTTTTTTTTTTTGGGTTCATTTGGTTTGAGTTGGGTTGGATTTGAATCTGGTTGTTTTGATTATGGGTTGGTTTGAGTTGGGTTTGAGTCGGGTTGGGTGCGTTAGTTTGGGTTAGGTAGGTGTAATATGGTTGTGTTTAAGTTGGTTTGGGTTTGTTTGGTTTGGGTTAGTCTGGTTGGTTTTGGTTTGTTGGGTCTTGGCACAGTTGTTTTGTTTTGTAGTTTGGTTTAAGTTGGGTTGGTTAATGGATTGGGTTTGTTTGGTGTGGTTTTGTTTGGTTTGAGTTGGGTTTGATTGATTTGGGTGGGCTAGTTTGGTTTAGTTTAGTTTTGTTTGGGTTAATTTGGTTTCAGTTGCTTTAGATTGTTTTTGGTGAGCTAGTTTAGTTTTGTTTGGGTTAATTTGGTTTCAGTTGCTTTAGATTGTTTTTGGGTGAGCTAGTTTAGTTTGGTTTGGGTTCATTTGGTTTCAGTTGGGTTGGATTGGTTTGGGTGAGCTACTATGGTTTGGGTATGTGAGAAATGGTTGGGATTAAGTTGGGTTGGTTTGGTGATATGGTTTAAGTTGGTTTGGGTTTGTTTGGTTTCAGTTGGGTCTGTTTGGTTTAGATTAGTCTGGTTTGGTTTTGGTTAGTTGAGTGATGACACAATTGTTTTGTACCATTACTGCATCTACACCTGTCCAAACAAATTGCATCAAGAGTAAAAATGAACCAGAAACTGATTTGTCTGGATTGCTCAGATTGGTTTTGGATAGGCTAGTTTGGTTTGAGTTGGGTTGGGTTGGTTAATTTGAATTGAGTTTGTTTGATATGGTTGGGCTAGATTACTGTAATGTGGTTTTATTTAGTTTGGTTTGAATTGGGTCATATTGGTTTGGGTGGGCTAGTTTAGTTTGTTTTGGTTTGGTTTTGGCTTGGGTTATTTTGGTTTGAGTTGGATTGGATTGGTTTGTGTAGAATAGTTAGGGTTAGTTTGGTTTGGTTTTGAGTAGGTTTGGCTTAGTTGGGTTTTAGTTGGGTTTGAGTTGATTTGTGTGGGTTAGTTTGAGTTGGGTATGTGTGATAAGGTTGGGTTTAAGTCAGTTTAGTGTGGTTTCAGTTGGGTTTGTTTTGTTTGGTTTTGGTTAGTTGGGTCTTGGCAGGGTTGTTTTGTTCCAAACAAATTGCATCAAGAGTGAAAACAAACCAGTAACTAATTTAACTGGAGTTGGTTTGGGATGTGTTAAATTGGTTTTGGATTGGTTTTGGTTTGGTTTGGTCTAAGTTGGGCTAGTCTGGTTTGGTTTGGGTTAGTTGGGTCTTGGTGTGGTTGATTTGTTTCGCATCAGAGTGCAATTACTGTATTCGCAAACAAAGATTAAAAATAAACCAGAATGTTATTTAACTGGACTAGAGATTCGAGATATGCAAAAATATAGTTATATATAGTCTATAATAGACTCCTATTGTCTCCAATTATTTTGCTTTAATGTTATCCATCCATATTCAGTTTAAAGAACTTAATCCCTACCGTTATAAAGCCCCCCTGACCCTGAAGTTCCATCGATGGCTCTACATTAGAAACTTAGCAGCCAATCAATGTGATTTTTTTGAGTTTTTACAATAAAGACTAAAGCATCCAAAAACATAAATAGATAAATAATAAACAATAGAATAAAAAGCTTTTTTTTTTTGTTCTGGCATGATGATTGCCTTCAAAAGCGTTCAGCATAAATTAGTCTTTTGGCCTCATTTGAATTCATTCACATATGGCTCTTTGCAGGTGGTGGAAGCAAACCAAAACTTTTGACTGCCGAGCCAAAATATAATGATATAATGGTTTAATAGCAGCACTGAAAGTGTTTTACCGTTTACGGATTCTCTCCCACCACAGCACATCTCCCTCCTCCAGCCCGAGCTCCTGAGCTCCTGCACCTGGCCTCCATTATCACAGCCACTGGAAGACCACATCAACACCCCATTTACTGTGTTTACTGTACAAATGCCAAGTTCCTCGCCCACCTGATTGTGCGGGAGATGTTTTTAGCTGATTACCGGCACACTGGTGAGGATGAGCCGCAGCCCAGGCTGGCAAAGCACTCTAAAAATGTCACAACTGTGAATTTATGTGGGAGAATTTACTCAAAATACTTAATATAATATAAAGCACAAGAGCTAAACTAAACTGCTAAACTGTTAGCAGAGATTAAATCTTGGCTTGAACACAGAGCTTCAGAAAAACCTTAACTCTTTACCCCTAAAGACTCAACATTTATAAAAGGAGAAAAACCATCTTCTTCCCCTCATTGAACAGTTTGAGTATGTAATACTGATTATGACCACTAGTTGGCAGTAGGGTTAGGAAGAGAAGTTATTCAGATTAATATCTTTACATATATAAGCTGCAGAGTGAATCTCAGTAGATAGAAATTTTCTTCACAAATGGAAAAAACATGGAACACTGGTGAACCTTCCCAGGAGTGACCGGCCGACCAAACAAAATTACTCCAAAAGGGCATGAAGAACTCATCCAGGAGATCCATAAAAAAGAATCCAGAACTGCAGGATCTCACTAAAGCCTCAGTTAAGATCAGTGTTAATGATTCAATAATAAGAAAGAGATAAAAAAAAAAAAACACTGCTGACCAAAAACAACCACGATCTGACGTAAAACATAATAAACACATAATTTCAGTAAAAGAACTGAATCGTACCGAACGTAGTAAAACATGGTGGTGGTAGTGTGTGTGTGTGTGATGATAGTCTGGAGCTGCTGGACTTTAACTTGCTGTAATAGATGGAAGCAGGAATTCTCCTGTTTAACAGAAAATCCTGAAGGAGAATCAGAATCCTCCATCTGTTCCTTACTGACCTCAAGCTCAGGAGTACTTGGGTTCTGCAGCAGGACAATGACCCAAAGCACACAAACCTCTAAAGTTCACATCTGAATGGATTAAAAAACAAAAACTAAATGAAGGTTTTGGAGTTAAAGGTCTAGTTAAAGTCTGATTGAGATGCTGTGGATGATCTTAAACAGTTTTAGATATTTGTGCTGGAAAATCCTCCAATGTGTCTGAATTAAAACAGTAATTCTGTAAAGAAGAACAGAACTAAATTCCTCCACAGAGATGAGAAAGACTCATCAGTTATCAGTATAGATTGGATGAACAACCAAGTTATTAGGGTATCACTTTAAAATAAGACTACCTTTATAAAGGGTTTATAAATGGTTTACAATTAGTTTATTAATGGTTACTAATTAGGTTGTAAATGCTTTAAAAATCATTAATAATCAGTTATAACACATACATAGAAAGGGCAACAATATAGATGGCTGTGGGTTCACTATTTGACAAAAAACAGGGCATTGTTGCCCTTTCTATGTATGTGTTATACATATACATATACTGATTATAAATGATTTTAAGGCGTTTACAACCTAATTAGTAACCATTAATAAACTAATTATAAATCATTTATAAACCCTTTATAAAGGTAGTCTTATTTTAAAGTGGTACCATTATTAGATTTAGGGGGCAAACACATTTTCACACAGGGCTAGATTGATTTGGATATTTTTTTTTTCTTTAATAAATAAAATTATCATTTAAAAAGTGATTTTTATATTTACTCAGGTTATCTTTATCTGATAGTAAAGATTTGTTTCATAATAGGAAAAATATCAGTATGACAAAAAAGCAAAAACAGAATAAATCTGTAGGGCGTCAAATACCTTTTCACGCCACTGTACATACAGCTCTGAAAAAATAATTATAAGAGAGCACTTAAAAATGATGAGTTTCTTTGATTTTACCAAATTGAAAACCTTTGGAATATAATCAAGAGGAAGATGGATGATCACAAGCCATCAAACCACCAAACTGAACTGCTTGAATTTTTGCACCAGGAGTAAAGCAGCATAAATTTATCCAAAAGCAGTGTGTAAGACTGGTGGAGGAGAACATGATGCCAAGATACATGGAACAAAAACTGTGATTAAAAACCAACCAGGATTATTCCACCAAATATTGATTTCTGAACTCTTAAAACTTTATGAATATGAACTTGTTTTCTTTGCATTATTTGACGTCTGAAAGCTGTGCATCTTTTTTGCATTTTCTGTAAATAAATGCTCTAAATGAGAATATTTTTATTTAGAATTTGGGAGAAATGTTGTCTGTAGTTTATAGAATAAAACAACAATGTTCATTTTAATTACAATAGGGTTCTTGAAGGGTTGACCCAATTCTTAGGGGAAGATATACACTTGAAAAAACAGATTAGTACAGATTAGAAATGGGATTGAGCCTAAAATAATTGATTTACGCACCAAATATAAATGTTTAGTAAGAGTCTACAGAGACAGCCGGCCCTCCATCAGATACCTGACCTTCCTCCTCCTCCTCCTCCTTCGCTTCTAAATGGCTGAAATGAAAAGAAATGGCCGTACTCGTCTTTCCCACAGGCAGATCTATTCTTACAGAGCTGAAGCGGGAGCAGGCCGGCAGAACCGGCGCCGTTCTTCATTTTAATCTGCAGTGAGCAGCAGTGTCCTAATCCGTCTTCCCCTTTAAGAGCGTAACAGCATTTCTACAGCCATTAGGAGCTGCAGTGACGGAGCACAGCCCTGATAAGAGCCGGTGATGGAGCCGCCGCCCTAATGCAGCGCTCGGTTCTCTCTCACCCGCCCCGCCCGGCCACCGATTGGCCGATACGTTCCTGGTAATCAGCGTGCAGTCAGGTGATTTTACACTTCAGCGTTTCAGTAAAATCACAGGAATACAAGCTTTCAGCCCAGACTGACTCAACGTCTACACTGCAGAAAACTATACTGTATATATATATATTATGGCAAGCCAAACAGGAAATATATAATAAAAGCTGATATATATATATATATATAATGAAAGTCGATATATATATAATAAAAGCCGATATATATATAATGAACTCTGATATATATATAATGAACTCTGATATATATATATAATGAAAGCGATATGTATATAATGAACTCTGATATATATATAATGAAAGCTGATATATATATAATAAAAGCTGATATATATATAATAAAAGCTGATATATATATATAATGAAAGTGATATATATATAATGAAAGTGATATATATATAATGAAAGCGATATATATATAATGAACTCTGATATATATATAATGAAAGCGATATATATATAATAAAAGGGTGGTCCGCACAGGGTCTTAACAGCTTTCATTATATATATATATCAGCTTTTATTATATATATATCAAAGTTCATTTTATATATATATATCACTTTCATTATATATATATCGCTTTTATTATATATATATCAGAGTTCATTTTATATATATATATATATCACTTTCATTATATATATATCGCTTTTATTATATATATATATATATATATATATATATATATATATAAATCAGCTTTCATTATATATATATATATCGCTTTCATTATATATATATATATATATATCACTTTTATTATATATATATATCACTTTCATTATATATATATCGCTTTTATTATATATATATATATCAGCGTTCATTATATATATATCACTTTCATTATATATATATATATATATATATATATATATATATATATATATATATATCACTTTTATTATATATATATCAGAGTTCATTATATATATATATATATATATATATATATATATATATATATATATATATATATATATATATATCAGAGTTCATTATATATATATCGGCTTTCATTATATATATATATATATATATATCGCTTTCATTATATATATATCGGCTTTCATTATATATATATATATATCACTTTTATTATATATATATCACTTTCATTATATATATATCGCTTTTATTATATATATATATATCAGCGTTCATTATATATATATCACTTTCATTATATATATATATATATATATATATATATATATATATATATATATATATATATCACTTTTATTATATATATATCAGAGTTCATTATATATATATATATATATATATATATATATATATATATATATATATATATATCAGAGTTCATTATATATATATCGGCTTTCATTATATATATATATATATATATATATATCGCTTTCATTATATATATATCGGCTTTCATTATATATATATCGGCTTTTATTATATCATAGTTTCTCTGATTTTGCTATTTATAGGTTTATGTTTGAGTAAAATGAACATTGTTGTTTTATTCTATAAACTACAGACAACATTTCTCCCAAATTACAAATAAAAATATTCTCATTTAGAGCATTTATTTACTGAAAATGAGAAATGTCTGAAATAACAAAAAAAGATGCAGAGCTTTCAGACCTCAAATAATGCAAAGAAAACAAGTTCATATTCATAAAGTTTTAAGAGTTCAGAAATAATCAATATTTGGTGGAATAATCCTGGTTGGTTTTTAATCACAGTTTTTTCATGCATCTTGGCATCATGTTCTTCTCCTCCACCAGTCTTACACACTGCTTTTGGATAACTTTATGCTGCTTTACTCCTGGTGCAAAAATTCAAGCAGTTCAGTTTGGTGGTCTGATGGCTTGTGATCATCCATCTTCCTCTTGATTATATTCCAGAGGTTTTTAATTTGGTCAAATCGAAGAAACTCAGCACCAGATATAATTAATGAGCACCAAATATCATTTAATGGGCACAAGATACTATTTAGTGAGCACCAGATACTGTGTAATAAGAACCAGATATTATTTAGTGATTACCAGATGCTATTTGCTGAGCAAATATTTAGTGAACACCAGATACTTTTTCATGAGCACCAGCACTATGCTGAGCACTAGACACTTTGTTGTGGGCACCAGTTACTATTTAGTGAGCAACATATACTATTTACTGAAGACCGGATACTATAGTGTGAGAACAAGATGATATGTGGTAAGCAACTAATACTTTGTATTGAGCACCAAATGCTATGTAGTGAGCACCAGATACTATGTCGCAAACATCAGACACTACTTAGTGAGCACCAGATACTGTGTGGTGGGCTCAGTTGCTATTTAGTGAACAACAGATAATATTTAAGCTGCGGTCCAATCTGAAGGGAGCTGCCTAGGTAGTCATTGCCTTCAAAGGCAGCTCCCTCGTTCGGCAGCATTTTCACCCATAAGGGATCTTATAAGGCAGCGCGTTCGGGACACGCTCTGGAGTCAGCATACGTCATCACGTCTAGCGCGCTGTGCCCGTGAGCTGTTTATAAATAACTAAAGTTAATGATCACTTACCTCGGGATAAATCTCAATGCAGCGGCAGCTATTTCTCTTTTACTCATCCAAATATTACAGATATTTAAATATTCATGATTTACTTTAATTCTACACTTTTCCTCACTTCATTCTCAGAGTATGGTCAGTTTTATGTATGCATTTATTTTATTTTTGATTAGATGCTTTGTAGAAATGCATGAGTAATGAAACCATAATATAATAAATATTTTGTATGAGCCATCAGAGCTAAATTATCAAACTAAGCTACGTTTCACACAATAGTACATTCATACACAGTCAGCTAATTTTTATTATATCTTTATCTTTTAGTTGCATAAAACACATGATTCATAAACTTTATTTTTTTTTATTTACCCATACCCTCTAGTTGAGATGTGATACTACAATAAGCATAGTGACTATAAACACACAGCAAGCAAAAATAATAATGTTAAGAGAGAAAACTTTATTACATTCAAAGAAAAAATATATATATTCATAAAGGGAGCTAACGCTGCCTCCAGCCGGTCTGACCAGAGTTCACCTTCCCCGGCCCACGTTCATCCCTGTGGAAAAAATAAATCTGAATTAGTAACAGCGGTTTATGGAGAACACGCTCATAATTACACTATTTACACAGTAAATCACTCAGTTACAGGTAAATCTAGTTATTCCCTCTAACAATTAAACTATTTACACATTAAATCACTGAATTACAGGTTATTCTACACGTTTACACTATTTACACAGTAAATCACTTAGTTATACGTAACAGTGACTTAAAACAGTTAAAACTTTTTACACTGGACGGCCAGGGTGTCTTTGTTTCCTAGCGGGGGTTTCCTCAGCGCTGCAGCCGCGTTTGGTACTCTGTAAGTCGGCTAGATGCGTGTTAGCTTACCCGGTAAATTAGCGCGATAAGCTAACGGTAGCTTCCGCCGGTCAGGTCTTACATTAAATGAAGTACAGGCGAAAACAACGATGGAAAACAACTTAAAACAGTCTAAAATATGCTAGTTTGATAAACCCACGCAGCGGTGAGTGGAAATACAGGAGGGAATTACTTACATTTGTACAGAAACTCCGTGGCAGGCCGGCTCCGTCCGCCATGTTTTTAAATCTGAGCGCTGGAACTCTGAGCTGGTGAAATGCATCATGGGATTGCCTTCGCCGTGAAGGATACATCTCACGCTGCCTTCAGAATCGGGGTAAAATAAGGCAGCTGCCCAGGTAGGCAGCACATGCCACCTTCCGAATGGGACAGTCCTTTTCTCGGGAGCGCGCCTATGCTGCCTGCAAATGCTGCCTAGTTGGGCAGCTCCCTTCAGATTGGACCGCAGCTTTAGTAAGCACTAGATACTAAATGGTGAGCACTGGATATCATGTAATTAGCGCCAAATACAATGCTGGCCAGTAAATTGTGCTTTTATTAAATTAGTGTGTATCTAGTCTCACTACATAGAATCTGGTGCTCACCACATAGTATTTGGTGTTTATTTCTATTTTATTTTATTTTAATGTATATTAAATTACAGTATGTGACAGTAGAATACATTTACAGTACATTCCAATATATTATTATTATTAACCAGCATCTCTATTCTAATATCTAATATTTTGTAATTGATTGTTTTCTATATTATACTCAACACCCCGGTTGCTGAGTATAATATAGGAATCGGCCCAAGCCACATGTTTTAACACCCCGGTTGTCAAGTATAATATAAGAATCAGCCCAAGTCGCACGTGCCAACAACCCGGTTACAGAGTATAATATAGGATATGGCCCAAGCCACATGTCTCAACACCCCGGTTGCTGAGTATAATATAGGATATGGCCCAAGCCACATGTCTCAACACCCCGGTTGCTGAGTATAATATAGGATATGGCCCAAGCCACATGTCTCAACACCCCGGTTGCTGAGTATAATATAGGAATCGGCCCAAGCCGCGTGTCTCAACACCCCGGTTGCTGAGTATATAATATAGGAATCTAGCTTCAGAGAAAATACAGCATTATACAAATAGAAAACAATTATTACTGATATTAACATTCATTTAAATAGCAGGTATAATTATCTAACAGTATTTTGCAATGATATACAGAAAAATACAGAACAATACTGTTTTAGATCCACACTAAATTCACAGCCATTCATTACAGTGTATCTCTTCCCAGAAGGCCGAGCGGCCCGGTGAGATTGGATCTTCGTAAGAACCCTCAGTGACAGGAGGCGGTAGGGCGCTGGAGTGCTGTTTTTCCCGCAGGCGAGCAGAATTGCGCGGGTTACGGTGTGTTTTATGTGGGAACAGAGTCGTTAGCTTCAGTCATGCCCTGGAAAACAGCTGCTTAACTCCTGGCTTGCATTCTGCATTGTTGTAAAATGATCCTCCTAAAGGAGCAACATCAGGTATTCACAGCGGATTCTGCCCTGGGATGCACTTTATCTCACTTTAAGAGCAAAAAAATGCAATATATTTTCACACACCGCCGTTCCACAACCTGTTTTTTAGAATATAAAAAACATAACGTTTCTGTTACCGTCTATTTAATTCAAAACAATTACTGAATAAATAAACGGCTGGATGCCGTGCTTTTATCCCCTTCTGGTCTGTATAAATTAGAAATCAAGACAAAATTATGTCATGTTAACAAATTTGCAACCTTCCCCCTTCTCCCAGACTAATCGTTTGTCTCAGACTGCCTTCACTGAGTTTACAGTGCAGCTTAAATTACCAGAAACAGAGCGGATTCACCTCTAAATCCCCATTTTGTTCAATTTGTTCAGTAAGTGTAATTAATGTCCCAACAGTAAAAGTATAGTTTATGTATTTTATCACTAAACCATTCATATTTCCATCAGATTACAGTAAATTACAGTAACTCTGTTTAACGCAAAGAACAACCGAAGCCACTATGCTCAGCAGAACCGCACGCAGACCCGTTGCAACAGGGCAAGCAAACCAATCAATTGCCTAGGCCCCTTTAAATTCTGTAAAGGTCAATGCAGGAAAATACAACAACACTTTTCCCAGAATCCCCCTCAAGGGGGCGCTCCCACAAGTTACTGACATCAGCCAGCCAGCCAGGTTCATAATTCCTGCAGCCGGCAAAATATGAAACTTAAGAAATCATAAAGTGGAGTTATCCATCAGGAAAAGCCACAACAGGAAAAAGAAAAAAAAAGCAATAGTGAAAATATGAAAATTTACAGAAAAGTGTCAATCTGTATTATTTAGTTTCTAAGCTAAAAGTAGAAGCATTTCTGAGTGGAGAAGAATATGGATAAAATATCATGTTTTTAATGGTATCAGTGTGCGGAAACGACAATCCCTGCTAATCCTAAGTCTAATTTATTCATTCTAAAAACTGGGGTGTCGGGTCGCCTTCCTTTTAGCATGAGTTCTTCTTCTTCTGGTCACGTCATGCGTGTGTACCAGTCTTTACGTACTTATGTCACACGTACAGCCTCTACAAGTGGATCAGGCTCAGTTTTACTGAACGCGAGCGGCTGGTGGAGCAATGGGGACTTCAGAAGAGGAAACTCAGAGCTCAGTAGCTCATTCACTCATAGTAAAACCTCTCTCTCTCTTCCGCTCTCTCTCTCTCTCTCTCTCTCTCTCTCTCTCTCTGACTGAACATAACCTGGAATCGGATTCATCCGCTCTGAAAGGAGACCGCATCACACCCGCCCAGTTTAAAATGATTTTTTCGCATGCTCTGTGCAGTTAGAATGCAATTTAGCCCAAAATGGACATCAGCATTAATGACAAAATGCTTTGAAACTATGAAGAGGAATAGTGCCAAATTGAAAAAAAGAAAACACTACTGGGGAAAACTCTAAATGCAATCCACAAGATGCATTGCTTTTCCTCACTAACATGCAGAATATGTGCCAAAATAAAATGCAAAACCACTTTTACATCACATTTCACTGCACTTGATCTTTTTATTTAAAAAAACAATACACACAAATCTATTCACAACCAAACACTGAATTGCACACAAACAGAATTGCACACAAACCTCCTTAAAGTGCTTTAAATCAACTCAACTGCATTGTAATGGAAATATTAGCATAGAAAAAAAAGAAAAGTAAAGAAAAATAAGTGTTAAAATTGTTGGGACACCATGAAAAGAGAAAAATGAGATAAAATATGGGCGGGTCTTTTTTGTCATTGAAACATATGGGGATGGGCGGAGCTACAACACACTGGGCAAAATCTTCTAATCTTTGAGTTTGTCATAGAGGCATGTCAAGCAGTGAGTGATCTCTCACCAGGAGGTACACTACCTAAAAGTTGCTTTTGAGAGCCTTTTCGTAGGGCAGTAGCTGCTTTATATATTTTACGTTCTCTTGAGGTTAGAACCAGTGTCTAATCCGACATTAACCGGTAATCCTCATCGTTTACGTATCTGAACGAGACGAAACCGCTACTACTAATTTTCCTAACCGAGAACATTTCGTTTTTCATGTAATGAGTCTATTATTTACTCTGTACTGTCAGAGAGCAGCAGATACGAGCTGCAAACAGACAGCGCTATTTCTCGCCGATATTTAACCAGACAGAGAGGAAACGAATGAGCTGTTAATGAGGATGTAATTGGCACATCACATAGAGATGTTACACAGAGTTTCAGCTTCAGCTTCAGTAGTAGAGCAAGATGCAGAAGAGCATGAGCTGAACAGAATGAAACAGAATGAAAAGACTCCAAAACGAGTGAATATTAAATAAATAAACGACTAATATACACTGTAAACTCGTACGTTGTTTAAACTCAAATGATTTAAGTCTGTTTTACATAAAATTGGAGATTTCTAAACTATACTCAACTATTTTGAGTTAGTTGAACTGAATTTGTGGGGACATATACTGTACTATTCAAACTGAGATCTTTGAGTTGAACCAACTTATATAATAAAAGAGTTTAGTCTGTTTCTCCATTAACAGCTTCTTTTCTATTGGCTTCTGTCACAATCTATTTGCATACTGGGTGTGTCCAACAGTTTCTGACTAACACTCACCATCAGTGTGTAGTGATTCCCCCCCTGGGCTACCTTACAAATAAATCAACTTCCCCTTTAGTTGTAATAACTTGATGTTTTAATTCATTTTAACTTAAGTTTTCATTCCCCATTACTTAACTTTTTTAAAGCAACCGGTTTCCTCAAATTTTTAAAGTAAATTCAACTTATCCAGGCTTACAGTGTAGACTAAACATTTCAAAGCATCTCATCAACCCTTAAAACCCTACAGACGGATTTTGTGTCCAAAATCTCACCTTGTGTTCTCAGCTTAATTACTCAGGAATCCCTTCACACATAAACATAATCTATATATGGTTAGAAAGGGCGGAGCTTACTCTTTCTAAAAATAGTGATCACACCCCAGTGCGGTAAAGCTAAATCTACAAGAAACCCATTGAGAAAAACACCTAAAAAAGTGAAAAATCTCCTTCCCCAACCAATATTATTTACCTTTAGTGCTTCAAACATATCTATATGATGTTTCAAACCAAATAATATCAGTAAATAAAGACTCAAAAGTGTCCACAGAAAAAAACAGTGTGAAACTACCTGCTTTACTCAAACTAAAGCTAGGTATGGTGTGCGCACTACTTTATATAGTTTTTAATATATTTTACTTGCACATTTTTACTAAAGTAGTTATTTTGCACTAAACTTTTTATTTTTATTTATTTAGACTAAAAAAAATACATTTTTATAGTATATAGTTTTCTTTGTGTGTCCTGATTAAAATACTGAAAGGTATAGGCTGCTCTGAGTGTCAGGTATTTAGTATCTACATCACATGTGTCAAACACAAGGCCCGCGGGCCAAATGTGGCCCGCCACGTTCTTTTATGTGGCCCGCGAGAGCTTGTAAGATCTTAGTGTCTATAATAAAGAGGTCAGAGACGTGTTTTGACCAAAAAATACGTTCCCCACAATGCTTGTCGATTGTATTACCCGCGAAGTTACGGCTTACTGCCACTACACGGCAGTGTAGTCATTGATGTGGAAACCGTGCCGGAGGGAAGGTGTAACTGGAATTGAGACATACAAATGTCCAGAAAAAGAAAAGTTGATGCGGACGGACGGCTGTTTCAACAAAGATGGGAAGGCGAATACATGTTCGTGCTTCAAGGCGAAAGACCGGTATGCCTTTTGTGTTGTGAAGCAGTGTCGGTTATTAAAGAGTACAATCTACGCCGGCATTTTGACACCAAGCACGGCGCTAAGTACGGCAAAGCTAGCCTTCAAGAAAAGCAACAGATTGCACAAGAATTAAAAGACAAACTGAAGTCGCAGCAGAATCTGTTCACGAAAGCCACAGCCAAAAACAGTGCGGCAGTGAAAGCTAGCTTTATTGTGGCTGAAGAAATCGCCCGTGCTTCAAAGTCTTTTTCAGAGGGAGCGTTTTTAAAGCAGTGCATGCTGAAGGTCTGTGAGCAGGTGTGTCCCGACCAGATTCAGACTTTTAAAAATGTCAGTTTGTCAAGAAACACCATCGTTGACCGAGTTAAGGAACTAGCAGAAAATCTTGCAACACAGCTGGCCGAGGAGACACGCAGCTACACAGCTTTTTCATTAGCTGTTGATGAAAGCACAGATAACACAGATACAGCGCAGTTAGCAATTTTTATTAGAGGCGTGAAGTCGGATCTTTCTGTCACTGAGGAACTGTTGGATGTAGCTGCTATGCATGGAACTACAACGGGACAGGACATTTTTGATGCGGTTGAGAAGTCCGTAAATAAAAATGCATTGGCCTGGGAAAACTTGGTGGGATTAACTACAGACGGTGCACCGGCAATGTGTGGAGAAAAAAATGGCTTGGTTGGACTAATGAAGGGGAAAATGCAAAAAATGAACTGTCACATGCCTCTAATAACGTATCATTGCATTATCCATCAAGAAGCTTTATGTGGGAAGGTGCTGGGAATGGATAACATAGTGACCACGGTCATGAAAACGGTGAACTTCATCCGGGCGCGTGGCCTGAATCACCGTCAGTTCCAGATGTTTTTGCAGGAGATCGACTCGGAGCACGGGGATGTGCTGTACCATACAGAAGTGCGGTGGTTGAGTAGGAGCAGAGTCCTCCGGCGATTTTTTGAGCTCAGGGAAGACATTGCTCTTTTCATGCAGAGTAAAGGAAACCCCTTGTCTGAACTGTCAGATCCAAAGTGGCTGTGTGATTTTGCTGTGTTGTGTGATATAACCGAGCATCTCGCCCAACTGAATCAGAAGCTGCAGGGACGCAAACAAGTCATTACGCAGATGTCCGATATGATCACGGCTTTCCAGCGTAAACTGGACCTATGGATGTGCCAAGCAAAACAGGACAATCTTGCCCACTTCCCCGTTTGTCAGAGCATGTCAGCCTTATTTCCTGGGACTTTTTCGTGTGCTCAGCTGACTACCAAACTGAGCCGGTTAAAGACTGAGTTTGATCGGCGCTTCTCTGACTTCAGAGGACAGCAGTCTGGCTTTGCCATCTTTGCCAATCCTTTCACCACCGACGTCTGCACTGCACCCCAACATCTTCAGATGGAGTTAATTGAGCTTCAAAGTGACAGTGGCCTGAGAGCAAAGTTCCAAGATGCTGCAATCCAGGACTTTTACAGGCTGCTGCCCCCTGGTCTGATGCCACAGCTTCGACTTCATGCTGCCCGTGTTCTGTCCATGTTTGGAAGCACCTATCTGTGTGAACAGATGTTTTCTATAATGAATCTGAACAAAAACAAGCACAGATCACGTCTCA
Organism: Astyanax mexicanus; assembly: GCF_023375975.1. Taxonomy (NCBI): domain Eukaryota; kingdom Metazoa; phylum Chordata; class Actinopteri; order Characiformes; family Acestrorhamphidae; genus Astyanax; species Astyanax mexicanus. Next base: position 1,925,599 of record NC_064421.1, read on the forward strand.
CTGATGACAACCTCCATGCTGTCCTAAGGATTGCCTCAGCACAGGACCTAAAACCAGACATTGACACACTGGTAATGGGGAAACGCTGTCAGACATCTTGTCAGAAAGACACATAGGTAAGCATTTTAAAAAACCTAATTAGAATATAATTAAATGAAATTCAACCAAGAAGAACAATAATTTAACTTTATGCAATTTAATTTATGTTTGTTATTTTCAGAACATGATCATTGGATGGTAGAGGATATCCACTTGGTGTGACAGGGAGCATGTCCTCATCAAAAACTAACCTGAAAACTTGATATAGTTGTAAACTGAGTCAACCTTTATTTTTGTATTTTAAGTTCATTACATACTTATTTATATGTGTAGCTGTTGCAATGTATTTAGTGTTTGCAGGTTTTATGTGTTTATGTAGTTTTTGTAATTAAGCATCTAGTTTGATGCAAGGCGGTTGCAGTCAGTTTTTTTTGCAAAATGCTGTCAAATGTTCTTAGCAGCTCACAATTTTTGATTTTATATTTATTAAGCCTCTTTTCTTTATCAAACGTTTTGATCAAAGATAATATATTTTGTATTTTATGTTATTTCTATTCACTTGAATAGTTTGGTTCTTGATTGATGGTTAAAAGGATTTATGTTAATAGAGCAACAAGTAAACATTTTTTTCCATGCAACTGTAATGTTTGATTGAATAAATAATATATTGAGAGTTATTTAACATTAAGGAGTAATTACATTCATTTTATATTACATTTGGTTACATTTTATTACATTTATAAGTTACATCTGGCCCTCAGAGGACAGCCAATATGCCAATGTGGCCCTCGGCCAAAATGAGTTTGACACCCCTGATCTACATGTATCCTAGAGGTGTGATTATTGATTATCAAGAAAAATAAAATAAATCCGCCTGATGCTGTTTCTCCATGTATTTTATCAAAGTAATAATTAATAAGTCATGTAATGAACTATTATCATCAATATTCTTATGCTTTCTTATAACTCATAAAAACTCTAGTCTAATAGTCATTTTTGAAAAGAATATTTAGGTGTGAATATATTTAAAGTCTATATATTCAAAAATAAGTAAAAAAAAAAAAAAAAAAAAAAAACAGGCGCTTGGTAAAATTTTGAGTAAAACATGATCAGTTCCAGGAAAATATAACAATTCTGCTTCCTTTTACATTTTAAATGATGATATTTTTGAGCAGCCGTATGTCTTCTGGAGTAAAAGAGATCAGGGCATGTGTCTGTCTGATATAATTACTGTGTTATAAGACCTGAAAGAGGAACTGAAAACCAAAACGGAAAATAAAACACACCAAAACAGACGAGAGTTCAAAGGGTTAAAGGTCATTATATACAACCATTAGTGGAGATCCAACATCAACCATAGCCTCAACACCCAAACTCATGACCTAATATACTATAAAGGTCCCTCTTGGGCTGCCAGGTCAACTCTGAGCCGTTGAGGAATGGACTACACTAGACCTCTGAAGGTGTCCTGTTGTTTCTGGCACCAAGATTAATGTTTCAGCAGGTCTTTAATACGTTCTGTAAGGTGTGAGGTGTCTATGAGCCCTGGGCACCCATGACTCCACCCATGTTCACTGTTCGTCCTTCCCTGAGGCACTTTAGGTAGATTCTGACCCCTGCATTCTGGGACCACCTCACAAGACCTTTTTACAGTGACCCTCATTTACAATATAGAGACTTAAAAATAGCAAGCATACATGTATGATTAATACTGTAGGTTTAAAAAGTATAGAAAAAGTAAGGACATAAATTTGTCCTTGCTTTAAGCCTCAGAAACACTTGTTGTGTGTGGGTGAGCATTATCCTGCTGAAAAATCGCTCAATTGCTGAGTATAATATAGTGATTGGCCCATGCTTCAAATCTCAATACCCAGATTTCTGAGTACAATATGGCAATTGGCCAATGCTACATAAGTCAACACCCCAGTTCCTAAGTATAATATAGTAATTGGCCCATGCTTTAAATCTCAAAACCCCGATTCCTGAGTATAATATGGGAATTGGCCCATGCTACATGTGCCAACACCCCGGTTGCTGGGTATAATATGGCAATTGACCAATGATACATAAGTCAATACCCCGGTTCCTGAGTATAATATGGGAATTGGCCCATGCTTAATGTGCCAATACCCCGGTTGCTGAGTATAATATGAGAATTGGCTAATGCTACATGTGCCAACACCCCGGTTGCTGAGTATAATATGGCAATTGACCAATGCTACATAAGTCAACACCCTGATTCCTGAGTATAATATGGGAATTGGCCCATGCTACATGAGTCAACACTTTGGTTTCTGAGTATAATAAAGGAATCGGCCCAAGCCTCATTTGCCAACACACCGGTTGTTAAGTACAATATGGGAATTGGCACAAGCAAAATGTTCCAATTCCCTAGTTTCTGAATATAATATAAAAATTGGATGTAAATCTGTCCTTGCTTTAAGCCTCAAAAACACTTGTGTGTGGGTGAGCATTATTCTGCTGAAAAATCGCTCAATTGCTGAGTATGATATGGGAATTGGCCTATGCTACATGTGCCAAAACCCCGGTTGCTGAGTATAATATGAAAATTGGCTCATGCTACATGTGTCTACACCCAGGTTCCTGGGTATAATATGGGAATTGGCCCAAGCCACACGTGCCAATACCCAATACCCCGGTTCCTGAGTATAATATGAGAAGTGGCCCATGCTTCATGTGCCAACACCCCGGTTGCTGAGTATAATATGGCAATTGACCTATATTAGTCAATACCCCGGTTCCTGAGTATAATATAGGAGTTGCCCCAAGCCACATTTGTAATCAGATTTTTAGAACATTTTTATCGAACACTTTGGTAACTTTGCAGCAATGTCTACCATGTCAATGTTAAACTTTTTAGTTTTACGTATGTTAGTATTTGCACAGCAGGGAAAGTAATGATAAGAAACGTTCCAATAACATTGTACTGCAAACCATTATTACGTCACACATTTTTTTTAGAATGTTCCAGGAACGTTATTACTATTATGTGACAAGCGAACCATTGCTAAATGTTCTCATAACGTTTTCAGTTAGCTGGGCTGGATCCACTACAACCAGATCATCAACTTTATCCAATCATTTTATTAGTCAGTGTTTTTAATGTTACGGCTGATTGGTATTCGTGGTAGTTCTTCATGGTACACTGTGGGTGAGATGTACAGTGAGTTGGGCTGCGTTCAGTCTAAATAATATCTCGTCAGGGTTCCACATGATTAATGACCTTCTTTTAAGAATCTATTAAAATTCAATTACCCACCATTTTCCAAAAGAGCACCTCCTCCACACTTTATTTCCCTGCCGTTTCTTATCTCCCTCAAATACAGACCTGTTCTTCTCTCTTCAAACCAAATCGATTTTTAAGAACTTTAGTATATTTGGACGGTTTTCAAACAAAAACTCAATCACTCGAAAGGAACAAAGGGTCCGGGAGCAGCCTGGGGAGCAAAGATAACACCCGCGATTTGATGTGTTTCTGTTTTTCAGCTTCAGAAGCTAACGCTAGCGCCAACACGCGGGACACGGCCGGCTAATGGCGTCTCTTAATCAAGACGTCAGGCGCTACACGGATGCTTATGTCAGCACACTGCTCTATAAACACGTGTCAGATGTCGGGAGTCATTTGTTAGCAGTTTGTTTACTGTTATCTCGACAGGCGAGGACGTTTAGGGCTTTCTGCTACGTTTAAATGGAAATCAAACAGCGAAACTAAACAAACAAACCCTGAGCGGTGTTAAAAAATGCCAGCTCTAAAATACATAAACTCACTGGTTTCTTTATTATTCACCAGCGCAGATAGCAACCATCACTTGGGCTGAATATTAAATGCCCAGATTGATTTATATCAGCTGTATCTGACTGATTCTGGCAAAATGCTCAGCTCAAATCTGGGCAACCTAGCAGTGAGCCTGAGCCTCTTTGGCCAAAACTCCGGCTGCTGAGTATAATACAGCAGTAGGCCCAAGCTGCATGTGCCATTACCCTGGTTGCCCAATAAAATATTAATCCCGAGCTGCATGTGCAAACAACTTATTTAGCAAGTATATATATTGCAGTTAGCCCAAGCCTCATGTGCCAACGCCCCGGTTGCTGAGTATAATATGGGAGTCAGCCCAACAGCACGTGCCAAACTACATAAATCCAGCAGTCAGTCACAGCCAAATGTACAAACACACTGCACGTCTGCAGAGTACAATACGCCAGCTGGCCCAAGCCTCATGTGCTAGAACCTCGGTTGCTGAGTATAATATGGGAATTGGCCCAAGCCACATGTGCCAACACCATGACTGGCAAGTATAATATTGCAGTCTGCCTTAATCTCATGTGTCAACACCCTGGTTGCTGAGTATAATACGGGAGTTGGCTGAATCTGCATGTGCCAATGCCTCGGTTGCTGAGTATAATATAGTAATTGGCCCAAACCCCATGTGCCAAAACCTCGGTTAATTAGTATAATATGGGAATCGGCCTAAGCCACATGTGCCAACACCCCGGTTGCCAAGTATAATACAGCAATACAGCAGTCAGTCATAGACCAATGTACCAACACCCCAACTGCTGAGTCCAATATGCCAGTTAGCCCGAGCCTCATGTCCCAAAACCCCAGTAGCTGAGTATAAAATGGAAATCAGCCTAAGCCACATGTCTCAATATCCTGGTTGCTGAGTATAATATGGGAAATGAATGAAGCTGTATGGGCCAATGCCTTGGTTGTGAGTATAATACAGCAATACGACAGTTAGCAAGAGCCAAATATACCAACACGCCCACACGGCTGCTGAGTATAATAGAGCAATCGGCCCAAGCCACAAGTTCCAACACCCTGGTTGTTAACTACAGTAAGGAAGTCAACCTAAGCCACATGTGCCAACACAATAACTCATTCACTGAGTATAATAAGGCAATCGGCCCAAGCCACATATGCCAAAACTCCGGTTGCCAAATATAAAATGTGACTCAGCCCGAACCACATGTGCAACACCCTGGTTAACAAGTATAAACCATATTCACCCTGATTCTGCAGGCTGATACACAGTCTCAGGCGAAGATACCGTACATAAGCCGAGCTTGAGCCAATTCTGTATGCTATCTGGGACTGTTTATCCAGCTGAAACACAGATTCTGATTGGCTGTGCTGTGGGGGTTTGGTGTCACAGTGCTAATTGGCAGCAGAGACTGTAACTGTCCTTCCTGTGAGCTGTAAACAGGAGTACTGGGTTATTTTAGTCTCAGTCCGCTATAAGGACACTGCTCCACAGTGCACTCATGACATTGCAAAGAATCACATGGGAGACGACCGCTGGGGTAAAGTGCTGGAGTGACCACAGCCGTGTTGAAGATGATACAATAAAAAATAAGATAAAATAAATGTACACTGTTCATAAGAGCATTCTAAATCCTTCATAAGGCATTATGAAACCTGGCTTTATGACGCAAAAACCTGGCACAAAGTTATATGTTATATTATCAAGTATGCCATCTGTCGTAATTTACACTTTTTTTAGAGCATAAGCGTAAAGATACTGTTACTACTGTTGAATAGATGCCTGGATTACGTCTTATAACTGACTCTCAGAGCCCTATTTTAGTGATCTAAAACACGCCGGTCAATTGCGTATCGCAATTGTGTCTTTGGTATCATAAGGGCGCAAAAAATACACCTTATGCGGCTTGATAAGCGCAAAAGATCTAATTCTCTTAATTAATCATGGGTGCATTTTGGGTGTAATGTGAAATAAACCAATCATTGTGCCAGTTCTCATTCTCTTTAAGAGGCAGGTGAGCTCTGACTTTGGCAGATTCGTATCTTAACAGTGCAGCGCTTTTGTGCGTCTCAGCAGAGACAGATTCTGAGCTGCTCGTTCATGCTGTGAAGATACACCATCAGCTTGTTTAGGGGAACAGTAATGTTATTTTATTCTTTATTCTGTTTATTGTTGATGTAAAAGCTGATTTGTGTCCATATGTGTGTGTAACTGCATGGTTACGGTTGACTGTTGTCAGGGTTTTAATCAGTCAGTGAAGCTCCTGTATTTCCCACCACCAAGATGGAACATAAGGAAACAAGCCGCGGAAGGTGTACTTTTCCCATTGTTATGATAGCAAAGACAAAATGACATACCCTAAACCAGGCTGCATGGTGCACAGCTAAAAACTCGCCTATAGATCACTAAAATAGGGTCCATTGTGTAGTAAACTGAGTACACTGATACTGAGAGTAATAAGTGTACTGATGGGCATGGTGTGAAAGACATTGCTGGTCAAAAGTTTTAGAACACCCCCAAATATTTTTTCACATTTATTTTTGCCATTTGAGCTCTTTAGATCCAGTCAATAACATATAATAGTACAAAATCCAGTGAAGTAAAGTGGTACCAAAGTTAAAATTAAAGTAGTAAATTGCTAAAGTTGCTAAATAATTGAATATTGTAAAGGGAGTGCTTTTAATAAAACAAGTCAATGGTTAACAGCTTACAGCTGGCCTGTAAATATGGAAATAAACTTTTGGGGTTTTGAGTATTGATACAAAAGTCTTAGTCTGTAGTAAAGCTGTAGTGTTGGAACACAGGATGGAGTTACTGCTATTACTCTCTACAGCAGCATAATTTACACACTTACACACTTACAGCACATTCACACTTTCATACATCATAATAACTAGAAAAATACAAAAACAGAAAAAACAGAGAACTCTGTAACTATTAAAAGTAGAAGTTCTTTTCTTTAGAGAAATTACAGATGAAGTCAGAGAGCGGTGAGTACTGTTTCCTACACCTTTAAATAAAGACTCTTGGAAACGGGAGAAAAAAAACTGCTACAGGAAGACGTCTGGCTGACCCACATGGAAACAGCAGCTTTAGTCTTTTCCTTGTTTTTGAGTGTAATCCTTTCCTTTAGAACAGAGTTAGAATGGGAAGGGGTTAAATCCTCCCCCTAAGAATTGGGAAACCCTTCATACGTCACCACCGATACGACATCAGGAGCGCTAAAGTTCAGTAACCTATCTGCTGCTGCTGGATGACTAGTTATCTAACTTTAGGGTGTATTTTATTGTGTGTCTTTACAAAGAGGGGAGATTAAGTGCAGAAATTAATTATTATTGTCCATTTCTTAATTTTTTTGCAACTTTGTGATGTGGAGTTGAAATTAGCTTTGATTAGCTTTTATTTTATTTTATTTTTCCGTTCCGCCTTAAATGCTGCAGCCCCTGCTGTCTGTTGCACCATTTAAGGTGGAACGGGAAAGTTAGCTAGCTAGCCATCTACTGAGACAAACTACTAGCAATCTTTTTATGCTTGTTATGAAGAATTTGACCATAAAATATTGAAACTACACATTAAACCCTGGTAAAATAGCGCTTATTGTCATTTTTAAGAAGGAAAAATGTTACATTTCTGGGTTTTTTACCAGTGATTCTTATACCCCTTGGTTTGAAGTGTGTTAAATCTGACAAATCTCAGTTTTACCTTCCCCTAACCTTACCTTCCAGCCTAACAAGAATCAGGACACAGTGAACGCTTAAAAACAAGGTGTAGGGGTAAAAGGTAGGGGTAAGAGGTGAAATGGGATTGGGACTAAATCTGACAGGTAAAGAACTGCAGTAATAAAGTCATTGATAATCTTTAAAGATAAAAGAATAAAGCAGATTGTCTGAATCTTAAAACTCTGCGGTTACTGCAGAAATAGTAAAAACTTGATTTTTAAATGTATTTTCTGGATTAAATAACACTATAAGTAGTTGGTGTAAAGCGATGAGGTTGCCCCCAGTGGTTCCTCACATGGACTCACTCTTAAGTCAGTCGGATCAGTCAGTTATTTCACATTCACACCGAGCGGCGGTGTTCTCCGAGAACAGCACAGCAGCCCCTGCATGCATTATTCAGCGTGTGCTATTAGAGAAATTGCCCCGGTCCTGCCAGTGAATAATTGAGGAGCGTTTGTATGAATTACAGTCTGCAGATTGCCACCACTGGCTATGAGCACAGATCCCTGTAATGCTTCCATGGGGCTTAATTTTCCCTGGATTAGACATAAATAGCTTCTTTTTTAAGTAATTGAATTGAGGGATTTAACGCCAGCTAGAGTGGCAAACTTCCCATTTCACACGAGTTGTACTTTAAATCAATTAATTATGACACAAAGGACAACATGGCGGAAAGCGTCCGCGCTGAATCTAAAACAGGAAGCGGTGACCGGCGTTAAACGGAGCGTCTCGCGTCCCGTAAAGAGGAACTGAGCATAGTATTAGTACTCTTTTACTAAGGGAATGTATTGTACTCTTTTTAATAAGGTTAGAATGGGTCTTCGGGCTTTACAAAACAAGTTTATGTTTCAACAGAACGAGCCGTTTGAGGGCTCTGACACTTTTATGCAAATAATTAGCTGTTGCTGTTCATGCCCCATGTTCATGCTGAGCCAACCCATACAGATACCACAGCAACTCATATACAGATACCACAGCAATCTATATATACAGATACCACAGCAACCCATATACAGATACCACAGCAATCTATATATACAGATACCACAGCAATCTATATATACAGATACCACAGCAATATATATATACAGATACCACAGCTACTCATATACACATACCACAATACCCTAAATACAGATACCACAGCAACTCATATAAAGATACCACAGCAACTCATATACAGATACCACAGCAACTTATATACAGATACCAGCAACCTGTATACAGATACCACAGCAACTCATATACAGATACCACAGCAACTTATATACAGATAACAGCAACCTAAATGCAGATAACACAGCAACCTGTATGCAGATACCACAGCAAACTATATATACAGATATTACAGCAACCCAAATGCAGATATCATATAAATTTATATAAGGATACCACAGCAACCCATATACAGATACCACAGCTACCCATATACAGATACCACAGCAACCCATATACAGATACCACAGCTACCCATATACAGATACCACAGCAACCCATATACAGATACCACAGCAACCCATATACAGATATCACACCAACCCATTTACAGACACCACAGCAACTCATATACAGATACCACAGCAACCCATATACAGATACCACAGCAACCCATATACAGATACCACAGCAACCCATATAGAGATATCACACCAACCCATTTACAGACACCACAGCAACTCATATACAGATACCACAGCAACCTAAATATACAGATACCACAGCAACCCTTATACAGATACCACAGCAACCCTTATACAGATACCACAGCAACCCTTATACAGATACCACAGCAACACATATACAGATAATAGCAACCTAAATGCAGAAACCACAGCAACAAATTTACAGATACCACAGCAACAAATATACAGATACCACAGCAACCCATATACAAATACCACAGCAACCCACACATAAATGCCTGTGATATCTAAACATGCAAATAACAGTGTGAACAGTCTGAACAGATCTAAATTTGAGAAACTAATCCAGTTTTCCTGCAGTCTGAACAAAAACCTAAAAAAACCCTACAACCCAAATGTGTAGAAATGTGTTGCTAGGAGTTACACAATGTGGGCGGAGCTACAAAAGTGCATTAATGGTGTTTAAAATAATCCTGAAAATGGATGTAAACTGAAGCTGAAGCTCTGGATTATTCATCTTATATCCGACCCAAAACTCCACCGGTTCAGTCTGATCCGAGTCTGATTCTGCTGACTCTGCAGGTCCGGTCTTACGTAACGCAGTGATTGGCAGGGTCTCGGACCACCGGGGGCTCAGTGGAGAAGTGTTGTAAAATATCAGTTTGGTGGTCCGTGAGCACGGGGGCACGACTGGCTCATTTAAATGTCACCAGTCCATTAACCCCAGCGTCCGGATCAGAACGTCCCGCTGCCTGACATTTCACTGTCTGTTTATTTCACTACAAACCCAAATATCATCCCCAAAAATAGCCGGGGTGAGACCCACAGAACCGCCATCTTTAATTCAGCACACACTCTCTCTTTCTCTCACTCACTCACACACACTCACACACACTTAAAATAAAATAGTCATGCAAGGAACAAAGGAAGGCAAATCTTGTGATAGTGATGAGATGTAGAGATGTAATATTCAATAAAATTCCTCATGTATATAGAAAACTAACATATAATAATACGCCTACAGCTCTGGAAAAAAATAAAAGACCATTTAAAATTATGATTTTCTTTGATTTTACCTAATTAAAAACCTCAAACTGAACTGCTTGAATTTTTATTTAACTGAACTGCTTGAACACTAGGAGTAAAGGCATAAAGTTATCCAAAAGCAGTGTGTAAGACTGGTGGAGGAGAACATGATGCCAAGAGGAGGAGAACATGATGTTGTCCATAGTCAGAGTCAGGTGCATTCTGAAGCGCTCTGGCGGATTGCTATTTTAACAACTCAGCTACCTGGACGTGTCCAACACTTCTCAACAGAGGAAACTGATTTGTTCACGCTCATTCATTCTGTTCATTGTTGATGTAAAAGTTGGATTTGTGTTGCCAAGATAGCAATGAACGTATGACTGTTGGCGTCTGTCTAGGTTGTATTCAGTCAGTGGAGCTCCTGTGTTTTCTGTTACCAAGATAAACAAGATAAAACTCCAGAAATGTAGCTGAACACACCTCATTTCCAGAACACCACGCCCATCAGTGTAGATATATTCAGAAGCTCTGCTGCTGTTTAAACCAGACAGGAGGAAGGAGTGAAAATAGACTGTTGTCAAAGTGTAAGATAGCAATGAGCATCAGAACACACTCTCAGAACACACAGTTTGTCTTTCATAAAAAGAAACAAGTTGTAGGGCTTAAAAGTGGTCCAGTATACTAAGGCTACTAAGGCTGCTACTATGATTGGGAGATCGTTGGTTCGAATCCTAGTCATGAAGTCATGCATCTTGTTTTTTTATTTAAAGTTTTTCTCCCAGTTTCTCTCCAATTTACAACATCAGAAGGGTGGAGACTAGCACACGCCTCCTCCAACACATGTGAAGTCAGACTCCGCCTCTTTGTGAACTGCTGCTAATGCAGCATTGCCGAGTAGCATCACAGCGCTAACGCTCGGAGGAAAGCGCAGCAACTCGCTGATGTATCAGAGCTGATGTATCAGAACCGAGTCGCTGCACTTCCCTCCGAGCGTTAGCACTGTGATGCTACTCGGTAATGCTGCATTAGCAGCAGTTCACAAAGAGGTGGAGTCTGACTTCACATGTGTTGGAGGAGGCGTGTGCTAGTCTTCACTCTTCTGATGTTGTAAATTGGAGAGAAACTGGGAGAAAAACTTTAAATAAAAAAAACTATATGTACAGGGCTAGGATAGTATTGATATCTGAGCTAACTTTTGCATTTTTTGTTTGTTTGTTGGTCTTTCTCTGTATAAATAAGTGGAGTTAAATTGCTATAACTGGCTAAATAGCTGGAGTTAAATTGCTATATAATTGGCTGGATAGGTGGTATTAAATTGCTATAAATTGCTAAATAGTTGGAGTTAAATTTCTATATAATTGGCAAAATAGCTGGAGTTAAATTGCTATAAATGGCTAAATAGCTGGAGTTAAATTTCTATATAATTGGCAGAATAGCTGGAGTTAAATTGCTATAATTGGCAGAATAGGTGGAGATAAATTGCTATAATTGGCTGAATGGGTGAAGTTTAATTGCTATAAATGGCAAAATAGCTGGAGTTAAATTTCTATATAATTGGCAGAATAGCTGGAGTTAAATTGCTATAATTGGCAGAATAGGTGGAGATAAATTGCTATAACTGGCTAAACAGGTGAAGTTTAATTGCTATAAATGGCAAAATAGCTGGAGTTAAATTTCTATATAAATAGCTGAATATGTGGAGTTAAATTGCTATAATTGGCAGAATAGCTGGAGTTAAATTTCTATATAATTGGCAGAATAGCTGGAGTTAAATTGCTATAATTGGCAGAATAGGTGGAGATAAATTGCTATAACTGGCTAAACAGGTGAAGTTTAATTGCTATAAATGGCAAAATAGCTGGAGTTAAATTTCTATATAAATAGCTGAATATGTGGAGTTAAATTGCTATAATTGGCAGAATAGCTGGAGTTAAATTTCTATATAAATAGCTGAATATGTGGAGTTAAATTGCTATAATTGGCAGAATAGGTGGAGTTAAATTGCTATATAATTGGTGGATAGGTGGAGTTAAATGGCTATAATTAGTTAAATAGGTGGAGTTAAATTGCTGTAATTGGTTGATTATTTGAAGATAAATTGCTATAATTAGAGCATTTTGCATTTGTTTCTTTGTTTTTTAGTCTTTCTCTGTATATATTTCACTCAAATATAATCTAACATGGCTTCCTTTGCCTCTGTATGACTTTAACTGCATGCAATACGGTCAGAATTCTGCATGGGATGCTGGGAAATGGAACAGAAGTGCCTGTGTGCATCACTGTGGCTGTTGTTTAAAATTAAAAGTCCTCTGCTGAGCTTTGTAACTGCAATTTCATGACATTTCATTAAATTCTGAAGCAGCGGCTGCAGTAACTCTGCAGCGAGGAGCAGTGTTGTAAAACATATACAGCGGAATCAATAATCTACATAGGTCTGGGAAGAACCCTCAAATTGGCGTCGCTTAAAGCCGTGTTTTTTAAAGCGGCGCTCGGGGACCCCTCAGACCGTCCAGGTTTTCTCTGCATTCCTGTTGGTTGTTGTTTTGGAGCAACACTCTGGACTGTAAAGGGTCCCTGAGGAGCAGTGTGTGAAGCGCTGTGGCACTTCCTCTAAAGTAGTGTTTATAGTGCAGCTAAATGAGCTCGTAAAGTGGCCGCTGGATAGTGAGGGTGTGTATAATTAGCGGCTGTGGTGTCGCTGTGGTGGGAGACGTGGTATCGCCGCCGCGCTCTCTGTGCGGCTGATTGATCGGAACAATATGTTTGGGGAGGAGAAGATCCACGGCCTGGAGAAGCGGGAGTGTCAGAAGCTCCCGGAGGGCTGCACTGTACACAGCGGTCACACCTCCATCCTCAGCAGGCCTTCAGCCTCCGACTGCCTTTACAATCTCTTTAAGCATCACTCCAAATTATTCACCTGTAGCCTAGCAACACCGCTAGTGATCAGATCATCTCTCTATTTCTCTATTTCTGTTTACGCAACATGAATAAATATAAAATACTAATTTTGTTTCATTTTCATTATTTTTTCCATCATTTTCAAGCCTTCCTTTACTCCTTACAATTAAACCGGCCATTTATGTTACTGTACCTTTACGATTAATGTATGTAAATTAATTTTGTTCCGATTGGATCACCTGGACTGTGCATTGCTGTAGGATAAATGAGTGGGGCTAAACTGCTGTAGAATAAGTTAAATTGCTAAAATTGGCTGAATGGTGGAGTAAAGTTGTTATAATTAGCTGAATAGGAGGAGTTAAATTGATATTTCTCTATTTTTTGTTTACACAACATGAATAAATATTAAAGGCTCATTTTCTACATATATTTTGCTTATTTTTATTCTTTATTATGGTACAATACATTTTTCCCATCATTTCCCAGCCTCCCTTTACTCCTTACAATTAAACCGGCCATTTATGTTACTGTACCTTTAAGACTAATGTGTGTAAAGGAGCTCTGTTCTGATTGGTTCACCTGCATTGTGCATTGCTGTAGGATAAATGGGTGGGGCTAAACTGCTGTAGAATAATTTAAATTGCTATAATTATCTGAATGGTGGAGTAAAGTTGCTATAATAAGCTGAATGGGTAGAAATAAATATCTATAATTAGCTGAATGGGTGGAGATACATTACTATAATTGGCTGAATGGGTGGAGATAAATATCTATAATTAGCTGAATGGGTGGAGATACATTACTATAATTGGCTGAATGGGTGGAGATAAATATCTATAATTGGCTGAATAGGTGGAGATACATTGCTATAATTGGCTGAATAGGTGGAGATACATTACTATAATTGGCTGAATGGGTGGAGATACATTACTATAATTGGCTGAATGGGTGGAGATAAATATCTATAATTGGCTGAATGGGTGGAGATACATTACTATAATTGGCTGAATGGGTGGAGATAAATATCTATAATTGGCTGAATGGGTGGAGATACATTACTATAATTGGCTGAATGGGTGGAGATAAATATCTATAATTGGCTGAATGGGTGGAGATACATTACTATAATTGGCTGAATGGGTGGAGATACATTACTATAATTGGCTGAATAGGTGGAGATACATTGCTATAATTGGCTGAATAGGTGGAGATACATTACTATAATTGGCTGAATAGGTGGAGATACATTACTATAATTGGCTGAATGGGTGGAGATAAATATCTATAATTGGCTGAATGGGTGGAGATACATTACTATAATTGGCTGAATGGGTGGAGATACATTACTATAATTGGCTGAATAGGTGGAGATACATTGCTATAATTGGCTGAATAGGTGGAGATACATTACTATAATTGGCTGAATGGGTGGAGATAAATATCTATAATTGGCTGAATAGGTGGAGATACATTACTATAATTGGCTGAATGGGTGGAGATAAATATCTATAATTGGCTGAATAGGTGGAGATACATTGCTATAATTGGCTGAATAGGTGGAGATACATTACTATAATTGGCTGAATGGGTGGAGATACATTACTATAATTGGCTGAATGGGTGGAGATACATTGCTATAATTGGCTGAATAGGTGGAGATACATTACTATAATTGGCTGAATGGGTGGAGATAAATATCTATAATTGGCTGAATAGGTGGAGATACATTACTATAATTGGCTGAATGGGTGGAGATAAATATCTATAATTGGCTGAATAGGTGGAGATACATTGCTATAATTGGCTGAATAGGTGGAGATACATTACTATAATTGGCTGAATGGGTGGAGATACATTACTATAATTGGCTGAATGGGTGGAGATAAATATCTATAATTAGCTGAATGGGTGGAGCTAAACTGCTATAATTAGCAGAATGGTTGTAGTTAAACTGCTATAACTGAATGAATAGGAGGAGTTAAATTGCTATTTCTCTATTTCTGTTTACACAACATGAATAAATACTAAAGGCTCACTTTCTACATTTATATTTTGTTTATTGTTTATTTTTATTCTTTATTATCATATAATTCATTTTAACACCATGATGTTCCAGCCTTCTTATACGTCTTACAATTAAAAAGGCTAATTAGGTTACTGTGCCTTTAAGACTGATGTGTGTAAATGAGCTCTGTTCTGATTGGTTCACCTGCACTGTGCATTGCTATAAAATAAATGGGTGGAGCTAAACTGCTGTACAATCATTTCTCTGGGAGCTAAATTAATAAAAAAAGATCATGTGTGATGAATAGTTGGGGCTAAATTGCTATAATTGGCTAAATGGGTGGAATTAAACTGATATAATTGGCAAAATATGTAGAGTTAAATTGTTATAATTGGCTGAATGGGTGGAGCTAATTGCTACAATTGGCTGAACAGGTGGAGTTAAATTGCTATAATTGGTTGAATAGTTGGAGTTAAACTGCTATAATTGGAGGAAGACAAAGTGCTCTAATTGGCTGAATATGTGGAGCTAAATTGATATAATTGGAGGAAAAGTTGGAGATAAATTGTTATAATTGGCTGAATGGGTGGAGTTAAACTGATATAATGGCTAAATATGTCGAGCTAAATTGCTCTAATTGGCTAAATGGGTGGAGTTAAATTGCTATAAATGGTTAAATGGTTGGAGTTAAATTGCTGTAATTGGCTGAATGGGTGGAGCTAAATTACTATAATCAGCTGAAATGGTGGAGTTAAACTGCCATAATTGACTGTAATAACTGTAAAATATTACTTTTATTTATTTTACTTTCTGTAGTTTTAAACTGTATTTAGCAGGAATATTTAAGCATGACAGCAGTATATAAACAGAAATATATATAAATAAAATACTTATAGTAATATTAATTAATCCAATACAGTTATTACAGGGAAAAATATGTAAATGTATTGGAGTAATCTTATGTTTGTCTTGTGGCAGTGGGTGAAGTTGATTTGAAACTGAGGGCGAGCATATTGGAGTCATTTTATATGTTTATATCTGAGACCCAATGGGTTTTTACAATATAATATAATATAATATAGTATAATATAGTATAATATAATATAGTATAATATAATGATGTGTGGTAATGTATCAGTTGTTATATATTGTTATTTTTACTGTATAATATCAAAGCATGCTGTACATGCTGTGAGGAGACGTGTACGTCCTGATCTGAGGGTTTTCTGAGGTTGAGATGTTCCTCACCTCGGGCGTTAGCATTAGCGTCTTAGCTGCTATATGAGCTCTCGCTGCTCATCGCTCCTCACCGCCGCTCTAATAGCACAAACTGACCAATCATTTTCAATTAAAGTGGGAACAGGCCTCCGAGCGCAGAATAAACACGGCCAGCCAGCAGGAAACCAGGTTTACTCTGCTGCAGCGGAATGAAGAGCTTCAATAAACTTTTATTTCCAACAAAATCATAAATAAAACCGGAGCGGACGCTCTTAAAAATGCATTGGAAACGACAGAATCCAAACAAGACTTTAAATTAAAGGAGGAAGAGAAGAGGAGGAGCGGGAGATGACAATAAGACAAGATAAAATCAAATCTAATATAATTCAGGGCAGAACAACAAAAGAAAATCACAAAAAAACAACAAACAGAAAAATAAGTGAAGATAAAACAAAACAAACACAAGATACTGTATTGTTAGAGTATGTGTTTCCAATAATGTGGCCACAGTGAGTGGAAGCACAAGATGCTGTATTGTTAGAGTATGTGTTTCCAATAATGTGGCCACAGTGAGTGGAAGCACAAGATACTGTATTGTTAGAGTATGTGTTTCCAATAATGTGGCCACAGTGAGTGGAAGCACAAGATACTGTAGTATAGTAGGTGTTTCCAATAAAGTGGCCAGAGTGAGTGTAAGCACAAGGTACTGTAGTATATAGTAGGTGTTTCCAATAATGTGGCCAGAGTGAGTGGAAGCACCATATACTGTATTATAATAGTAGGTGTTTCTAATAAAGTGGCCACAGTGAGTGGAGACACAAGGTACTGTAGTAAAAGAGGGGGTTTCCAATAAAGTGGCCACAGTGAGTGAAAGCACAAGGTAGTGTAGTGTAGCAGTAGTAGTTTGTGTGTTTTTCTGAGTTTTTTTACGTTTATTTATCGTCTCTGTGCTACTACACACGTCTAGTGTGCATCTTATTTATATCCTAAGGATATTTTGGTGTAAATATGCGGGGCAGCGAGGAATACCGTGTTTATTCCCGGGAAGAACTGCTAGCCCTCCGACCCGCGGGACGTGGGGGCATTGTCCACACAATACCGGATGATCTGAGAAGGAGGTACCGAGGTTGCAGGGCCGGCGCTATGCTAAAGGCTAAGCTAAAGGCTAAGAAGTCGGAGCAGCGCTGGAGGTACAAACCCTCAGTTCCGTCGGTGGTTATGGGGAATGTTAACTCACTGACCAACAAAACCGACGAGCTAGCCTGTCTGGTGAAGAATCAGAAGCTCTACAGGGAGTGTAGCATGCTGTGTTTCACCGAGACCTGGCTCACCCCCGACACGCCGGATGCTAACGTGCAGCTACCCGGCTTTTCTTCAGTGAGGGCGGATCGGGACCCGGTGCTTTGCGGGAAGCGGAAAGGTGGAGGAATCGCGCTGTTTATTAACAACAGATGGTGCAACCCTGGACATGTGTACGTGAAGGAGGTGATCTGCTGTCGGGATATTGAACTGTTAGCGGTGAGTCTCCGACCTTATTACATGCCGCGGGAGCTCTCTCACGCGATCCTCGTGTGTGTTTACATCCAGCCGAGAGCGGACATGCAGGCGGCGTGTGACGTCATCCACTCCACCGTCGCAGCGCTGCAGACACAGCACCCTGATGCCTTCTATGTGATTACTATGTGATAATTAATTTTAATCACGTAACGCTGGACTCTACCCTGCCTGCCTTTTTCCAGTTTGTGGACTGTCCCACCAGGAAAAACAGGACCATAGACTTGCTGTATGCTAATGTGAAGGATGCATACAGGGCTATTCCACTACCACCGCTGGGGAAATCAGATCACAATCTGGTGTTCCTGCAGCCTCAGTACAAACCACTGGTACTGAGGCAGCCCACTACCACACGCTCATTCAGAGTCTGGTCTCCTGAAGCAGAAGAAGCCCTAAGAGACTGCTATGACACCACTGACTGGAGCGTGCTGCTGCACCCACATGGTGAGGACATTGAGGGGGTGACTCACTGTGTTACGGACTACTTGAATTTCTGTATGGATGTTGCTGTTCCCACAAAGACTGTACGCTGCTTTCCAAACAACAAACCCTGGATTACCAGCTCCGTCAAGGACCTCCTCAACCAAAAGAAGAGGGCGTTCAAAGACGGAAACTTGGTAGAGCTGAAGCGCGAACAGGGGGAACTCAAGGTACGTCTTAAAGAGGCCAAGGAGTCTTACAGGAAGAAGGTGGAAAGAAAGCTGCAAGACAACAACATGAAGGAAGTCTGGGGTGCAATGAAAACCATCACTGGGTGCAAGAACAACAACGGCAACCCAGTAGATGGCGGTGTGGACAGAGCAAACCAGTTCAACAACTTTTACAACAGGTTTGACTGTCCTGCTCCTGCTGCCCCCTCCTCCTACCCTCCTGCAGCATCACCAACATCTTCTCCATCTCTACCATCATCACCACCATCTCCATCACCTTCAACTCCAACTCCACCATCTTCATCACCACCACCATTACCCTCACCTCCATCTTCATCAACATCATCACCGTCATCATCATCACCACCACCACCCTCACCTCCATCATCATCTTCATCACCATCAGCACAATCACCCTCACCTCCACCATCTTCATCAGCACCATCATCACCCTGACCTCCACCATCTTCATCATCACCATCATCACCACCATCAACACTATCAACTGGCAGACAAATCATCTCCTCCAGTCCACCAACCTTTACTGCTGACCAGGTCAGGAGACAGCTGAGGAGACTTCACCCCAGGAAGGCAGCTGGCCCGGACAGAGTGTGCCCCAGAATGCTCAAGGCTTGTGCTGTTCAACTGGGTGAGCCCCTCCAACATGTTTTTAACCTGAGTCTGCGTATAGGGAGAGTTCCTGCCACGTGGAAGACAACCTGTCTCATTCCTGTTCCCAAGAAGGCACACCCGAAGGAGCTGAATGACTACAGGCCTGTTGCTTTGACATCTCATGTGATGAAGACCATGGAGCGACTGCTGCTGGACCAACTCAGACCTCAGGTCCACCATGCTGAGGACCCACTGCAGTTTGCGTACCGGGAAAAGGTGGGAGTGGAAGATGCCATCCTCTATCTCCTGCACAGAGCTCACTCTCATCTGGACAAGGGGGGAGGTGCTGTGAGGGTCATGTTCTTCGACTTCTCCAGTGCCTTCAACACCATCCAGCCCCTACTACTGAGAGACAAGCTGATGGAGATGGAGGTGGATATGCACCTGGTCACCTGGATCACTGACTACCTTACTGGGAGACCACAACATGTCAGGATCAGGGACTGCTCCTCTGACACAGTGATCAGCAGCACAGGAGCACCACAGGGGACTGTTCTCTCTCCAGTCCTGTTCACACTGTACACATCAGACTTCAAATACCACTCGGAGTCATGCCACATGCAGAAGTTCTCTGACGACACTGCAATTGTGGGGTGTGTGCGTAATGATGATGAGAGGGAGTACAGAAGCCTGGTTGAGGAATTTGTGATGTGGTGCAAGATGAACCATCTGCAGCTGAACATCTCCAAAACCAAGGAGATGTGCATAGACTTCAGGAGGTCCAGGCCCTCTGCTCAGCGGCCAATCTCCATCGAGGGGGTCGACGTGGAGGTGGTCGAATCCTACAAATACCTTGGTGTGCACCTGGACGACAGGCTGGACTGGTCAGTGAACACTGACTCCCTCTACAGGAAGGCCCAGAGCAGACTGTACTTCCTCAGAAGGCTCAGGGCTTTCAACATCTGCCAGAAACTCCTCCTGATGTTCTACCAGTCTGTGGTAGCCAGCGTCCTCTTTTACACTGTTGTGTGTTGGGGAGGCAGCATCAGCAAGAGGGATGCTGGACGACTGGACAGGCTGGTGAGGAAAGCTGGTTCTGTGCTGGGATTAGAGCTGGAGTCCTTAACACCACTGGCAGAGAGGAGAGCCCTCAGTAAGCTGCTGAACATCATGGACAATGTTCACCACCCTCTGCACAGCACCATCACCAGGCAGAGGAGCTCATTCAGCGGCAGACTGCTGTCCCAGTCCTGCTCCACAGACAGACTCCGAAAGTCTTTTGTTCCTCAGGCCATAAGACTGTTCAACTCCTCTCAGCACAGCAAACTAAAGACTCTGTGAAACTTTTTCATTCCGGCCACTCTGGCCACACCATGGACACACCCCCAGCTATGGACACACTCTCAGACTTGCTGATGCCTAGAACACTTTTTATAGTTCTACCATATTTTGCACTAGTAGTTCATTCACTAGTTAATTCATCTACTGTTTACGTATCTTTTGCACTGTTTACGTATCTTTTGCACTGCTTAATTTAATTTAAATGATTATATAACTGTATTTGCACTTTCTGTTTGGCTGACATCAGTTATCCTCACATTATGCACATCAACTGGTGTTCACTGTCTATTGTGTTCAACTGCACTACCTCCATTCTCCATCTCCATTACACACACACACACGAAGACTGTACATTTACACTGTATATTCTATTTCTTATTTGATTGTATTTATATGTATCTTTATATTTTATATTTTATCTTTTTTAACTTTGTGTATTGTGTAACCTGCTGCTGGATGCCAAGAATTTCCCCCCGGGGATCAATAAAGTATCTATCTATCTATCTATCTATCTATCTATCTATCTATCTATCTATCTATCTATCTATCTATCTATCTATCTATCTATCTATCTATCTATCTATCTATCTATCTATCTATCTATCTATCTATCTATCTATCCAACATTGTGGCCAGTAGTACAAGGTAGAAGTGGGTGTTTCCAATAAAGTGGCCAGTAAAACAAGGTACAGTAGTAGGTGTTTCCAATAAAGTGGCCACAATAAGTATAAGCACAAGGTACTACAGTGGGTGTTTCCAATAATGTGACCAGTGGTACAAGGTTCTGTAGTAGGTGTTTCCAATAAAGTGGCCACAATGAGTGAAAGCACAAGGTACTGTAGTACAGTAGATGTTTCCAATAAAGTGGCCAGTAGTACAAGGTAGAAGTGGGTGTTTACAATAAAGTGTCCAGTAGTACAAGGTACAGTAGTAGGTGTTTCCAATAATGTGGCCAGTTGGTGGAATCACAAGATACTATAATGGGCGTTTCCAATAATGTGGCCAGTAGTACAAGGTACTGTAGTAAGTGTTTCCAATAAAGTGGCCACAGTGAGTGGAAGCACAAGGTAGTGTAGTATAGTAGGTGTTTCTAATAAATTGGCCACAGTAATTTGAAGCAAAAGGTACTGTATTATTATAGTAGGTGTTTCCAATAAAGTGGCCAGTAATAAAAGGTAGTAGAGTGGGTGTTTCCAATAAAGTGGCCACAGTGAGTGGAATCAAAATGTACTGTAGTTGTTGTTTCCAATAAAGTGGCCAAACTGAGAGTAAGTACCAGGTACTGTAGTATAGTAGGTGTTTCTAATAATGTGGCCACACTAATTTGAATCACAAGTTTAAAAAATAATAGGTGTTTCCTATAAAGTGGCCACAGCAAGTGGAATCAAAAGGTACTGAAGGTGTTTCCAATAAAGTGGCCAGTCAGAGAGTAAAAGCACAAGGTAATGTAGTAGGTGTTTCTGATAAAGTGACCACTGTACATTGAAGCACAAGTTAGAAAATAGTAGGTGTTTCTAATAAAGTGGCCAGTCAGAGAGTAAAAGCACATGGTATAGTAGGTATTTTCGGTAAAGTGGTCAGTTTGTAGGGGTAGAAGATAGTAGGTGTTTCCAATAAAGTGTCCAGATAAAGAATAAAGAGTATTTTTACAGGCTGTTTTCTACAGATATAAGACTGTACTGCTCCTGTCGTATTTCTGCCATCAAACCCCCGAATAAAGACTCAGCTTTATAATACCCAGGTGTTTTAAACAGTACAGAGTAAATTGGATAAATATTTTCTTCTTTCTGTGGTTTTTGCCGCTCTGCTCCTCTGCTCCTCCCGGCTCTGCTGTTTGACAGAACGTTTATCTGAACTCTATGGATGTTTTATGTTGTTTTGTTCTGTTCTGACTGAAGGGCAGGCAGCGTCTGGCTTCAGAGAGTTATTGGTACAACAGTGCATAACAACAAGCCGGTTACATAACCCGATACCATGAGGTTATGGATAAATCGACAGGCGAGCAGCCGGCCGAATGAAGGAGCGCTGTCATTAAACACCGCCGAGTTCAGCTACAGACACTACAGCCACAGAACAGACACAAAACTTTTATGACTGAGTTTAATGAGCTCCTTTATTTCACTGTTAGAGAAAAATAATAAATACATTAAACTGAAATCTGATTACATTCTCTTTACAGCCACTGACCACCTGCACTACTGACCAATACAGCCCTTCAGATTATCGGCCCTATAGAACTATTAACAAATTACAGCTCCATTAGTACTCCTGACAAATGCAGACCCTCAGATTACTGCCACATCAGACTACTGACCAATGCAGCCCTTAGATGACTGCTCCTTCAGAACTACTGATAAATTACAGTTCATCAGATTACTGCCACACCAGACTACTGACCAATGTAGCCTCTCACCGCCAGAACTACGATCAATAACTTATCAGTACCCTATCTGCACTACTGACAAATGCAGCCCTTCAGATTTCTTCTCCACCTGCACCACTGACAAATTACAGCTCCATCAGTACTACTACCCCAGATTGCTGGCTTACAAGACTACTGACCAACACAACTCATCAAATTACTCCCACACCAGACTACTAACCAGCATAGCCTCTTAACGCCAGAACTACTGACCAGCATAGCCTCTCACTACCAAATCACTGACCAACATAGCCTCTCACCACCAGAACTACTGACCAGCATAGCCTCTCACCACCAGAACTACTGACCAACATAGTCTCTCACTACCAAAAATACTGACCAACATAGACTCTCACTACCAGAACTACTGACCAACATAGCCTCTCACCACCAGAACTACTGACCAACATAGCCTCTCCCCACCAGAACTACTGACAAACATAGCCTCTCAACACCAAAACTACTGACCAACATAGCCTCTCACCACCAAAACTACTGACAAACACAATTTATCAGATTACTGTCACACCAGACTACTGACCAACATAGCCTCTCACCACCAGAACTACTGACAAACATAGCCTCTCACTACCAGAACTACTGACCAACATATCCTCTCACCACCAAAACTACTGACAAACACAATGTATCAGATTACTGTCACACCAGAACTACTGACCGATACAGCTCTTCAGATTACCGCCACACCGGACTACTAACCAACATATTCTCTCACCACCAGAACTACTGACCAACATAGCATCTAACCACCAGAACTATTGACCAAAGTAGCCTCTCACCACCAGAACTACTGACCAACATAGCTCAGTAGTCAGTAGTCTGGTGGGGCAGTAATCGGATGAGTTGTGTTGGTCAGTATTTGGGTGGTCAGTAGTTTTGGTGTGACAGTAATCTGATGAGTTGTGTTGGTCAGTATTCTAGTAAGAGAAAGTAATCTCATGAGATGTGTTGATCAGTAGTTCGTTTCTCGTAGGGGAAAGTAATCTCATGAGTTTTGTTGGTGAGTATTCGGGTGGGTCAGTAATCTAATGAGTTGTGTTGGTCAGTAATCTGATGAGTTGTGTTGGTCAGTATTCTAGTAAGAGGAAGTAATCTCATGAGATGTGTTGATCAGTAGTTCGTTATGAGTCAGTAATCTGATGAGTTGTGTTGGTCAGTATTCGGGTGGGTCAGTAATCTGATAAGTTGTGTTGGTCAGTAATCTGATGAGTTGTGTTGGTCAGTAGTCTGGTAAGGGCAGTAATCTCATGAGTTGTGTTGGTCAGTAGTCTGGTAAGGGCAGTAATCTGATGAGTTGTGTTGGTCAGTAATCTGATGAGTTGTGTTGGTCAGTAGTCTGGCAAGGGCAGTAATCTGATGAGTTGTGTTGGTCAGTAGTCTGGTAAGGGCAGTAATTTGATGAGTTGTGTTGGTCAGTAGTCTGGCAAGGGCAGTAATCTGATGAGTTGTGTTGGTCAGTAATCTGATGAGTTGTGTTGGTCAGTAGTCTGGTAAGGGCAGTAATCTGATGAGTTGTGTTGGTCAGTATTCTAGTAAGAGGATGTAATCTCATGAGATATGTTGATCAGTAGTTCGTTAGCAGTCAGTAATTTGATGAGATGTGTTTATCACCTGAGTACTGACCAGTACAGCTTCTAATATGAGCAGTGAATGGAGTTGGTCAGGTTCACCTGCAGGCGGACTCCTAAGTATGATCTTGCCTCCGGCGTCCTGCGGTCCAGAGCCGGGCTGAAGGTTACGGTCTTGTGGTCGTGATGGGGGTGTAGCTGGTAGTGGGTTTAGACGGTATCGCCGGCGGCGTGCGGGGAACGGTCACGCGGCTTTTACGCTAACGGATGGAGATAGACGAGGCCAGAGGCAGCGCTGCGTGAAGCTCCTGCTCGTTATGCGGCTCGTACCAGCCGCCTGATCATCACGCCTTTATTCTGCTTCAGCTTCTGTTACTGAAGCTTCCGGAGAACCTGAGTAAACAGAAGGTCAGGGTAAACGCTCCACCACCCATCGACTCAAATCACATTAACATGATAAAGCCTGATTACAGCGCGCTTTCAATACGGCAAGGTCACCTGTGCTGCTGCGCGAAGAAACCAAGAGAAAAAACACACACACACACACACACACACACACACACACACACACACACACACACACACACACACAGTACCTCACACTCCATTCACCTCTTTGTCCTGATATAACCCGTAATAAATCACTCACATCTCGTAAAACATATTGATTCAGTTTGTTCTGCTATTAAACAGTCTCACATTTACTGGACTAAAAATAACTCAAGTTGAGTCAATCTGGCAACCCACGCCTGTGACCAATATAAAAAATCCAGAATAGATTGAATGAATTTTCTGAAAATAACACCTAAAAAATTGATGCAAACTTTTGTATCAGGCAAGTTATTTAGTTGGTAAGTGTGCAGTAGAGTTTAAAAGTTTGTAAACTCATAGATTATATATATATATATATATATATATATATTTATTAAACACAGAGTGATTTATTTTAAGTGATTCTTCATTTATTTTACTGTTGATGATTGTTTATGGCTTATAGCCAATGAAAAAAACCCGAAAATCAGTCTCTCAGAAAATTTGAATATTATATAAAAAAAGACCTATTGGTACTTTTGCTACGCAGTGTGGGCAGTGCGCCAAGTCCTGCTGGAAAATGAAATCTGCATCTCCATAAAAGTTGTTCTCAGCAGAGGGAAGCTGTAAGATATGAAGTGCTGTAAGATTTTGTGTGAAAACAAAACTGCACTGACTTTAGACTCGATAATAAAACACAGTGGATCAACAGCAGCAGATGACAGACATGACTCTCCAAACCATCACTGATCATCAGTACATTTTACATTTCATTTAAAGTAAATCAAGGGAGCAGAGTCTGGAGGAAGAGTGGAGAGACACACAGTCCAAACTGCTCGAGGTCTAGTGTGAAGTTTCCACCAATCAGTGGTGGTTTGGAGAGTCATGTCTGTCATCTGCTGGTGTTGATCCACTGTGTTTTATTATCAAGTCTAAAGTCAGTGCAGTTTTGTTTTCACACAAAATCTTACAGCACTTCATATCTTACAGCTTCCCTCTGCTGATAACAGCTTTTATGGAGATTCAGATTTCATTTTCCAGCAGGACTTGGCACACTGCCCACACTGAGTAACAAAAGTACCAATTGTGGTCTTATATAATATTCTAATTTTCTGAGACGCTGATTTTTTTTTTTCATTGGCTGTAAGCCGTAAACAACCATCAACCATAAAATAAATAAACATTTAAAATAGATCACTCTGTGTTTAATACATCTATATAATATATGAGTTTCACATTTTGAACTGAATTACTGACATAAAGTAACTTTTCAATGATATTAATTTTTTTTGAGATGCACTAGTATATCCTGATAGTAGATAAAGTGAACCCAGTTAAACATATTAGACTTGCTTGTTCATTTATTGAGGAAAATCATCATATATTAGAAATTTGAAAGGAGTTCATTCTGTGCCAGATTATAAACCTATTGAAAAAAAAAACTGACAAAAATAAAACAGAAGCAAACTTCTAGAAGTCGCAATCCACAAAAACACAGAAATTAAAGAAAAGCCTGCCAAAATTCATACACACATCATATTTTTTAAATAACAAGCAAGCAAATTATAATAATGTAAGCCAATTATATTTAAATATATAAATTTGATATACAGGGGTTGGAGAATGAAACTGAAACACCTGGTTTTAGAGCACAGTAATTGATTGTGGTGACGGACAGTTCTGGTGGAAACAGGAGAGTTGAGGTGCACATTGAATTCTGCGTGATTTGATCAGCCGTGGTTTTATGTTTTTTGGATACAATCCGGGTTAGCACCCGAACATCCCTTTCAGACAGCTTCCTCTTACAGCGTCCACAGTTAATCCTGTTGGATGTGGTTGGTGCTTCTTGGTGGTATGCTGACATTACCCTGGATACCGTGGCTCTTGATGCATCACAAAGACTTGCTGTCTTGGTCACAGATGCTCCAGCAAGACGTGCACCAACAATTTCTCCTCTTTTGAACTCTGGTATGTCTCCCATAATGTTGTGTGCATTGTAATATTTAGAGCAGAACTGTGCTCTTACCCTGCTAATTGAACCTTCACACTCTGCTCTTACTGGTGCAATGTGCAATTAATGAAGATTGAACACCAGGCTGCTCCAATTTAGCCATGAAACCTAAAATCCCACACTAAAATGATGACAGGTGTTTCAGTTTCATTCTCCAACTCCTGTATATTTTTTCAGTTTTGAGTTTGCATCATACTTCTTTTTCCTTTAAATTCTTAAACTTTTGATTGCACTGATTTTATTTCTGTGTGTCTTAACAAAATTAAATCTAGATTTTCCTGTTTAGGGATTTAAAAATGACATTTGAATGGTGAAATAATACTCGTCTCCTCTTTCGTGTTTGTAGTAAATGAGTTTGTGTTCTGCTGTCTGTACTGCGTTTATTTCTCCTGCTGTACCAGACAGTCGATTAGTGCGTGCAGCTCCTGCAGAAACGCTCAGGTGATGAATTCTAATGATGTCTATTTATTTATTCTACACACTTATCGTAAAATCGCACACTCCTTCATTGGTTCACCTCCACTCTCTGACTGATTGCACGTTGTTTTTGTGTCATTCTGTCAGCACAAAGGAATCCGGATGTTTTTTATGTGAAATAAGAGAGATATAAGATGATCGAGGCGTAATCAGTTAATCAAAAAATAATAAATCAACATATAAATAAATACAGAGACAAAAGTAAGAACGCAGGAACAAACGACATACATTTCTCAAGATCAGGCGAGACGTGGACCTCAGCCGCTCTGCTGCAGACCGGC
Organism: Astyanax mexicanus; assembly: GCF_023375975.1. Classification (NCBI taxonomy): domain Eukaryota; kingdom Metazoa; phylum Chordata; class Actinopteri; order Characiformes; family Acestrorhamphidae; genus Astyanax; species Astyanax mexicanus. Next base: position 1,953,400 of record NC_064421.1, read on the forward strand.
GCTATGCTAATTACTGCTGCGGCAGGCGGGAGATGATTGCAATTACTGAATAAAATGGGCGTCATTGTGCTGATAATGAATCAGCGATGTTAAACAGAGCGACGGAGCGACGGCGGCGTCAAGACAAAGAGACTCCACGTCTCTGCAGGAGTCAGACATTCACATTCTTTCCAGAAACACAATCTCTATACCGTCATTTTACTGTCAATAGTCGTGAGAGGGAAGTTTTTGAATGCAAAATCCTATTTTTTTAATGCAGCGCTCACAGATTTTATTTGCTCACGTGTAAAATAAACACAGCAAATTCTGTTTTTAAGTGTATTTTTAAAGCGTGACCATCGAATAAACTCTATGACAGAGTTAAAGTAACTCTTTTCTGGGAGTTTTAACTCTTTAAACTCTGTTCAGGAGTTAAATCTGAGCTGTTGTGGGAGTTAAATGATTTATCCCATCTAGAGTAAAATACAGCTCTCAGCTGCTAGAGTTAATTTTACCATGAACTCAACACTTCACAGTGTTAACAAATAATGCAAACGTTTATGTTATTAAACTAATATTATTAAACACACTGGAATATAAGGAATATAGGAGTTTAAATTACAACAAAAAGCATCATTACTGATTAAAATAACTCGATTAATTTCATACTCATCAAGTGGATGTCAATGTATAGTTATTTATTGCATGGGAACTTTAATCCTGCATTGCAGTTTTTAGTGCTTCCAGCACTTTGTCACTTTACAGTGCAGAAGATAACTTAAGGTAACTTGCTCTTATAGCCAACAACACGTCAGCTAGGCAAACAACCATTATATAAAATATCATGAAATACCCTAATGAAGGGAAGCCCTGGTGGGCAAGACTACACACTGATGGTAAGCTAGTATTGGGGGACACATATGGCGTCACATCAATGTCAAAAGTCGGGGGCGCAAAAAATTACCAGGTGAAAAAAATTAACCAGCGTGTTTTAACATTTTGCATGTGTAAACTTCTCACGAACGCTCATGTGAAGCTCACAAGCACAAAAAAGGGAATTGTGTGCGCGCTGAACAAAATATCGCTCTCAAGTTTCATTTTTTCTCCTCTCGAATTCACAGTCCTCCTCACACGCTATGCGAATAACCTGCGTTTTTTGTTTTTGCTCGAGTGAGTTTTTAGCACTCGAGTTTTGAAAGGGGTGGTTTTGACAGTTTGGAGGCGGAGTCAGGATCGCCTCCCTCAGCAAATGCTATTGGCTGATATCTCCAGGGTTTGTGACGGACCGCCTACCTCTACAAGCCGGAGGAGGGTGGAGAAAAAAGGACGACCCTAAAAAAAACAAAAATCAGCATCTCAGAAAATTAGAATATTATACAATAGGACCAATTGGTACTTTTGTTATGCAGTGTGGGGAGTGTGCCAAGTCCTGCTGGAAAATGAAATCCGCATCTCCATAAAAGTTGTCAGCAGCAGAGGGAAGCTGTAAGATATGAAGTGCTGTAAGATTTTGTGGGAAAACAAAACTGCACTGACTTTAGACTTGATAATAAAACACAGTGGATCAACACCAGCAGATGACAGACATGACTCTCCAAACCATCACTGATTGGTGGAAACTTCACACTAGACCTCGAGCAGTTTGGACTGTGTGTCTCTCCACTCTTCCTCCAGACTCTGATCCCTTGATTTTCTTTAAATGAAATGTAAAATGTAGTGATGATCAGTGATGGTTTGGAGAGTCATGTCTGTCATCTGCTGGTGTTGATCCACTGTGATTTGTGAATGTGATTCTCTCAGTTTGAGGGTAATGAATGGGTTGAGTAAGAGGTGCGGTTTCGTCCCTGGTCCAGCTGTGATTTAGACAGATGGATTTCTTTATTCAGCCTGACTGACAGCTCGCCACCTGTCAATCATACCTGAGATGATGAATGGAGGGGGATGAAGATCAGTGGAGCATGAGCCTCCTCCTCCTCCTCCACACACTCCCCGTCAAACGGAACAGTACCTGAACAATTAACACCTTCACCAACTCAGAACATTATATTTATACTGCTTTTTATACCACTCACTGTGGCCACTTTATTGGAAACACCTTCGACAGTACCTTGCGATTCCAATAAGCCAGGTAACAGAAAACGTCATAAGAACGTTTAGCAATGTTCTGAAAAGGTTCCAATAAGGTTAGCCTGTAGCATTATAGTTATAGTAAACATCGTTTCAGGAACGTCCTGAAAACGTGTGATATCATAATGTTTTCCATTACAACGTTATTAAAACGTTTCTCACATAAAGTTTTAAGCTACATGGATTCTAACATTATGGAAACATTAAAAAGAAAACATTCCCAAAACTACAAATTGAAACACTGACATATGAAGTGACGCTGCAACATTGTTACCAAAACATTTTATTAAGGTTAAATTAAAATGTTCTAAGAATATCCAAAAAAAACATCTAAGGACGTTAACTGTAACATTCAGAAAACCTTCTACTTTCCACTGTAGAAATTGCCCTAGATTACTTCCAATAATGTCCTAGCTAACAGAGAACGTCATAAGAACGTTTAGCAATGTTTTACAAAAAGGTTCCAGCAAGGTTAGCCTGTAAAAATAATTTGAATCACAACATTAGTAAAACGTTTCTAACATAACATTCTCAGTTAGATAAATACTAACATTATGGAAACATTAAGTTAACATCCTCAAAATTAAAAAAAAAAAATTAAAACATTGACATGAGAGACGTTGCAGCAATGTTACCAGAATGCTAAAAGAAAACGTCTAAGGACGTTAACTATAACATTCAGAAAACGTTCTATTACCAAAAATAGTTTTCTGGGGTTCACTTTAATGGACACCTAATCAATTTTAACAACAAATAGTGGTTTGCATCACTTTATTAGAACATTAGAACATTTATTAGAACATTTCTCACATAACATTCCCAGGTATATGAATTCTAACATTATGCAAAAACTACAAATTAAAACACTGACATAAGATGAATACCAGCCCAGCTAGATGAATACTGACATTACGGAAACTGAAGTGGCGCTGCAGCGACATTATCAGAACGTTTAAAAATTGGACTAAAAATTAAGGACATTAATTGTAACATTTAGAGAGAATGTTATGAGAATGTTTAGTTCTTATTAACATTATGTCAACGTTAAAAGTAACATTCCCAAAAACTACAAATGAAAACACTGAAACAAGTGACATTGCAGCGAAGTTACAGAAAATTTAAACAGAACATCTGGAAGACGTGACTGAATACACATTAAAACATTGAAGTCATACTGTAGTGACTTTACCAGAATGTTTAAAAAATGTTCTAAGAACATCTAAATAACTTAGAACTTCAGAACGTTCTAAGAACTTAAACTGTAACGTTCAGAAAATGTTCTTCTAAAACAAAAATTGATATCTGGGATTTACTTTATTACTCCTCTGTCCTGCTCTTCCACTCACTGTGGCTAATTTATTATAAATGCCTATTTTCTGTATTGTGTTTTCACTGTTTTGCCACTTTATTAGGAACACTAGTTTACTATATTGTATTTTCACTTTACAGACACTTTATTAGGAACACTTACTCTGAAATCTCACTCCTCTGTCTGGTTTCTGTGTAAAAGTCTGTGTGTTTTGTAATGATTTTAATCAGCTCAGAGGTTTTTAGCATAATTTCGCCCACCGTTTTTTGGTGCAGAGATATTGTGAGCACTTGACGGGTGGAGAGCGCTCTCCGTCGCCTCTTCACCAGATCACAACTTGGTATAATAGTTCTGTTTACACTTGAAATGCTAAAAAACAATTCAGAGTTAATGTACTTCCCAGCTGGCCTGACCTTTCTCTCCTCTCTTGAAAAAGTTAGCCTAGCGCGACAGTTAGCCTAGCGCAACAGCTTCTGTAATGAGTAAACAACAGCGTTTCTTGGCAGCAGATTGAGAGAATATGTTGTAACGATTGGCCTTTAAAAGGGAGAAAAAAGAAAGAGAAAACTTGTATGAAAGAGTGTTTTTCTGAGGAGACGAGACGGAATCAGAAGCTTTAGCATTTTTATCTGGAATAAATAAGTTATAATAATGAGGAAATGCATTTATACTCTCAGAAAAAGAGAGTTATTGATGCTCATCAGGCTGCAAAAGAGTAACAACTCCACCAATCCACAGTCAGACAGAGTGTTTCTGATAAAGTGGCCACTGATGGTCGTTTATAAGACTAGTGTTTCTAATAAAGTGACCACTGATGGTCGTGTATAAGGGCTGGTGTTTCTAATAAAGTGGCCACTGATGGTCGTGTATAAGGGCTGGTGTTTCTAATAAAGTGGCCACTGATGGTCGTGTATAAGGACTGGTGTTTCTAATAAAGTGGCCACTGATGGTCGAGTATAAGGGCTGGTGTTTCTAATAAAGTGGCCACTGATGGTCGTGTATAAGGGCTGGTGTTTCTAATAAAGTGGCCACTGATGGTCGTGTATAAGGGCTGGTGTTTCTAATAAAGTGGCCACTGATGGTCGTGTATAAGGACTGGTGTTTCTAATAAAGTGGCCACTGATGGTCGTGTATAAGGGCTAGTGTTTCTGATAAAGTGGCCACTGATGGTCGTGTATAAGGGCTGGTGTTTCTAATAAAGTGGCCACTGATGGTCGTGTATAAGGGCTGGTGTTTCTAATAAAGTGGCCACTGATGGTCGTGTATAAGGGCTGGTGTTTCTAATAAAGTGGCCACTGATGGTCGTGTATAAGGGCTGGTGTTTCTGATAAAGTGGCCACTGATGGTTGTGTATAAGGGCTGGTGTTTCTGATAAAGTGGCCACTGATGGTCGTTTATGAGACTAGTGTTTCTAATAAAGTGGCCACTGATGGTCGTGTATAAGGGCTGGTGTTTCTAATAAAGTGGCCACTGATGGTCTTGTATAAGGGCTGGTGTTTCTAATAAAGTGGCCACTGATGGTCGTGTATAAGGGCTAGTGTTTCTAATAAAGTGGCCACTGATGGTCGAGTATAAGGGCTAGTGTTTCTAATAAAGTGGCCACTGATGGTCATGTATAAGGGCTAGTGTTTCTAATAAAGTGGCCACTGATGGTCTTGTATAAGGGCTGGTGTTTCTAATAAAGTGGCCACTGATGGTCGCGTATAAGGACTGGTGTTTCTAATAAAGTGGCCACTGATGGTTGTGTATAAGGGCTAGTGTTTCTAATAAAGTGACCAAAATAGAAAATAGGTGTTTCTAATAAAGTGGCCACTGATGGTCGTGTATAAGGGCTGGTGTTTCTAATAAAGTGGCCACTGATGGTCGAGTATAAGGGCTAGTGTTTCTAATAAAGTGGCCACTGATGGTCGTGTATAAGGGCTGGTGTTTCTAATAAAGTGGCCACTGATGGTCGTTTATGAGACTAGTGTTTCTAATAAAGTGGCCACTGATGGTCGTGTATAAGGGCTGGTGTTTCTAATAAAGTGGCCACTGATGGTCGCGTATAAGGACTGGTGTTTCTAATAAAGTGGCCACTGATGGTCGTGTATAAGGGCTAGTGTTTCTAATAAAGTGACCAAAATAGAAAATAGGTGTTTCTAATAAAGTGGCCACTGATGGTCGTGTATAAGGGCTGGTGTTTCTAATAAAGTGGCCACTGATGGTCGAGTATAAGGGCTAGTGTTTCTAATAAAGTGGCCACTGATGGTCGCGTATAAGGACTGGTGTTTCTAATAAAGTGGCCACTGATGGTTGTGTATAAGGGCTAGTGTTTCTAATAAAGTGACCAAAATAGAAAATAGGTGTTTCTAATAAAGTGGCCACTGATGGTCGTGTATAAGGGCTGGTGTTTCTAATAAAGTGGCCACTGATGGTCGAGTATAAGGGCTAGTGTTTCTAATAAAGTGGCCACTGATGGTCGTGTATAAGGGCTGGTGTTTCTAATAAAGTGGCCACTGATGGTCGAGTATAAGGGCTGGTGTTTCTAATAAAGTGGCCACTGATGGTCGTGTATAAGGGCTGGTGTTTCTAATAAAGTGGCCACTGATGGTCGTGTATAAGGGCTAGTGTTTCTAATAAAGTGGCCACTGATGGTTGTGTATAAGGGCTAGTGTTTCTGATAAAGTGGCCACTGATGGTTGTGTATAAGGGCTGGTGTTTCTGATAAAGTGGCCACTGATGGTCGTTTATGAGACTAGTGTTTCTAATAAAGTGGCCACTGATGGTCTTGTATAAGGACTGGTGTTTCTAATAAAGTGGCCACTGATGGTTGTGTATAAGGGCTAGTGTTTCTAATAAAGTGGCCACTGATGGTTGTGTATAAGGGCTAGTGTTTCTGATAAAGTGGCCACTGATGGTTGTGTATAAGGGCTGGTGTTTCTGATAAAGTGGCCACTGATGGTCGTTTATGAGACTAGTGTTTCTAATAAAGTGGCCACTGATGGTCGTGTATAAGGGCTGGTGTTTCTAATAAAGTGGCCACTGATGGTCTTGTATAAGGACTGGTGTTTCTAATAAAGTGGCCACTGATGGTCGTGTATAATTGCTAGTGTTTCTAATAAAGTGGCCACTGATGGTCTTGTATAAGGGCTGGTGTTTCTAATAAAGTGGCCACTGATGGTCGTGTATAAGGACTGGTGTTTCTAATAAAGTGGCCACTGATGGTTGTGTATAAGGGCTAGTGTTTCTAATAAAGTGACCAAAATAGAAAATAGGTGTTTCTAATAAAGTGGCCACTGATGGTCGTGTATAAGGGCTAGTGTTTCTGATAAAGTGGCCACTGATGGTTGTGTATGAGGCTGGTGTTTCTAATAAAGTGGCCACTGATTGTTGTGTACGAGGCTGGTGTTTCTAATAAAGTGTCCAAAATAGAAAATAGGTGTTTCTAATAAAGTGGCCACTAATGGTGGTGTATGAGGCTGGTGTTTCTAATAAAGTGACCCAAATAGAAAAAAGGTGTTTCTAATAAAGTGGCCACTGTTGGTCGTGCATGAGGCTGGTGTTTCTAATAAAGTGACCAAAATAGAAAATAAGTGTTTCTGATAAAGTGGCCACTGATGGTCGTGTAAGAGGCAGGTGTTTCTGACAAAGTGGCCAAGCTGTAGTTGTTGAGTGTTATGTTGGGGTGTAAATGATGTTCCCCTTCGCAGTGAATTCAGTGCAGCTGTATTTTCTGTGGATTCCTCTTAATCTGGGTCAGACAATCCGGGTCTGTTCAGAACCCGCGGCACGTTCCCGGTTCTGATAGCCGTCCAGAACACAGCGCCAAAACCCTGCCGCCTGTTCTCTCCCGGCTGATTGACATGGGCTGCGCGGTGTCGCTGCAGATATCACAGACCTGTCCTAGAAATCGGGCCGGCGGGTTCTGAGCCGTGTTATTGGGACGAGCGGTACCGGGCCGGTCGGGCTGATAAATGACTAATGGAGTTGTACGTCGGCCCCAAAGGGCAGGAAAATATTCAAATCTGCACTAATTACCCTGCTTTAACGAGGGATGTGGAGCGTGGATATTAAACACGGCGTTCTCCGTGTTCCGGCTTAATGACGGGCTGCAGAGGTGGATTTCCATTTGTCAGACGGTTCTAGACGACTGCAGTCCCGTCTCACTGTTTCTCTCCCGGGAGACGCCGTGTTCTCGCGCTAAATCGACACCTACATGACATCTTTCTGGCGAGGCTTTCAGCAGCAGCACACTCGTTATTACATCCTCTAAAACTCTCCTCTCTCTATACCTTCTGTTTAAAGACCAGTCCTTACACTTCCTCTTACACTGCTCTCACAAAAACACAGATCTTACCTGATACAGAGACAGCTGTGCTAAGCTAACTGCTACGCTACAAAAATTACATATTTTTAATGATGTAGGGAACTACAAGCAAAAAGTAGTTATTGTACATTACTGTTGTTTTTGCCATTTTTAACAACCCTAATTATGATAAAAATGGCAAAGCAATGCAAAACTATACTCTTATCTGTGTTAATATTAGTATAACAACACCTTAGTGATCACTTAGCAACACCCTAGCAACCAACACCAGTTAAAGTTTAATCTCTTTTTCACAATTACCACAGAATAACAGTTTAAGGCAGTTGAACTTTGTGTTTTTCTGCAGTAGTGCTGAAGGAATACTGTATACGTTTGGAAATGTCAGTGCTTTCTTTATAGGCTAAGCTGTTCTACAGTAGCAGTGCCTCTGGTTTCACTGTGTATACTCTATTAACCTTATATATTGTGTCCACTCACCCCAAACACAACTACAAATCAGAGGGTTTCTGCGCTGAACTGAACCACTGCCCATCCTGTCTGATGGTTGTTCCTGATGGCCTACATCTCTCAGACCAGCCTGGCCACTTAGCGACGGAATACATTCCACACAACTCTAAACCAGGAAAAGCTGGGACAGTGGGAAAAATTAAAATTAAAAAAAAAGAAAATTAGAAAAAAACAAAATATTTAAGGCTCAATCCCCTCTCTTCTACCCCTAACCCTTGTTGATGTTATAACACAGTAAAAGCAAACTTCATGTAGCTTCAGATTAGCGCAAAAACGTAATGGAATGGAATGGAAAGCTTCCATGGCCAAACAACTCATCCAACATCCAAGCCTTACCAAAATCACCAAACCAAACACAATGCAAAGTGTTGTATGCAGTGATGTAAAGCACATCATCACTGACCTCTAGTGCAATCTGAGATTGGCAGTTGCTAAAAGAACAATACTTATCTAACTGCATTGTGCCTAAGTGTAAAGTTTGGTAGAGGGGGGGGATCATTATGAAATGGGGTTGTTTTTCGGTGAAATGAACTTTTTTTGCTTCAGCAGACTAAGAGAGTTTGGACAATTTCATGCCTCAAATCATTTAACAGTTTCAAGCTCCATGAAGACATGCATGAACTTTTTGAGTTTGGTGTGGAAGAACTTGACTGGCATGTACAGAGTCCTGATCTCAATCTAATAGATCTAATTTGGGAAGAATTAAAATGGAGACTGTGAGCCATGCCTTCTCGTACAAATCACCAAACGCAATGAAAAGCATCCGATTCAGCATTTCACCAACAGACTCTAGTGCAATCTGAGTTTGGCATTTGCTAGGAGAATGGTACTTGTCTGATTGCACTGTGCGAGTGCGTAAAGTTTGGTAGAGGGGGGATTATGGTATGGGGTTTATTTATAAACCCAAACCACTATAGTGCCTGCTAAATAAGGCTCCCAATGCAAGAATGATGAAAGATGTCTTGAAAAAAGAGACGTTTAGAAATCCTCTTTCTTTCCTGCACATTCTTCCTGGTGAATATCACCAAATCAAAGCTGGAGAGAGAAAAATACTGCCTTTGGGCCCCAATCTAATCTTTCTCCACTCATCTATCACAGGCCATATTGTGAGCTGCTCTCAGAGGCTGATTTGAAGCAGTGGGATTAAATGTCTGTCAGGCAGGGTTATTGTTGTGAATAACAGCATGCGGGAGGAAATGGTAACCATCCCAGGAAATTAGTTGTCTAGCAGTGACAGAGGCACCATCTGTCTGAGAAAGAGAAAAGTAAAATAATTAAAGCGGGAGCAGCGAGTTGGACAAAAAAAGGCTCCACTGCATCGAGCTGCCATGTGCTTCGCTGCTATTGTGCTTTATGTGTTTAAAATAAATAAATAAAGCAGTAAAAGAGCCCGGCGTGAGCTAACAGCGAGCGCGAGAGCCGGCGCCTGAACGCACTGCACGCTAAATAAACACACATTTCAGCCAAACTACTCAAACCTCCCGCTGAAAACTAACACCACAGTTTCCCATTAAAATTACTGAAATAAAACTGAGGACAGGCATTGAAATGTGACGTAAAGTCTGGGAACTAGAGCTTCTCTCACAAATCAGATATTTTAAAACAGAAAAATGAACGGAGATCAAATTTTTGTGCATCTTTTAGAACTAGGATATTATCTCATATATTAATAATATCAATTAAAATCAGAGTTTATCACTAATCAGGCAACAGAGGTGTGTAATGAAGTACTAATACTAATACTATGTTATTTAAAGTATCAGTCCATAATATTATTTTTTGTTTCTAAACTGAAAGAAAAAGCATTTCTGAGTGGAGAAGAATATGGATAAAATACTGTGTTTAATTAATGGTACCTGCTAATCCTAATTCTAATATATTTACTCTAAAAACTGAATGTCGGGTTACTTTTCGTGTGAGTTCTTCTTCTTCTGGCCACGTCACACGTCTTTACGTACTTACGTCACAAGTACAGCCTCTAAAAGAGGATCCGGCTCAGTTTTATTGAACGCGAGCGGCTGGTGGAGCAGTGGGGACTTCAGAAGAGGAAACTCAGAGCTCAGTAGCTCCTCCATTCACTCATAGTAAAACCAAAGAAACGAAGGAGTGAAGTTTCTGACTGAGCTCTCTCTCTCTCTCTCTTTTTCTCTCTCTCTCTGACTGAACATAACCTGGAATTGGATTCATCCACTCTAAAAGGAGACCGCATCACACCCACCCAGTTTAAAATGATTCTTACGCATGCTCAGTGCAATTACCCATTCTCACCAGAGAGGGCCCCAAAACTTACAGACATCAACTTTACGTGAGAAACGTTTTTTTATCTAGACTTTACTGAAGTAATTATTATTATTATTATTATCTAAACTTTCTATTCCTTACATTTTAAAAATAGCCTCTTTACTCCTATTTCGTTTTTTCATTTTTTGCAGAGACTCAAGAGAACTCCAGACAAACTCCAGTCCAACTAAGCTTTTTTAATAGATTTACATTGTTCTGTATGTAAAATACATTCATTTTAATAAGCATAGATGCAGCTGAAACAGGGAACGGCCTAGTGCATTTTATTTTATATATTCAACCATAAAAGTTCAATATTTTATCATTATAGTCATTATAGCTTTTAGAAAAATATGTGTTTGTGGGTAGTGCACTAAAGGACTCTGTGGGCGTGGCCTAAGCTTTTGTTCTTAATGGCTTTTTTAATTTTTTCCCCTTATGTCACTTTTACTTTTATATTTTAAGTAGTTTTGAATCCAGTCCTTTTTTAAATTACTTTTGCTTAAAGAGTAAAAAGCTTGAGTTGATACTTTTTCTAATTTCCACAGAAGTATTTTATTAAACACTAGTATCTATACTCTATTCTACCTACAGAGTAATGAATGGAGATACTTTACACACCTTTGGTAATCAGATCAATGCATTCACTTGCACTCTATAATTTAAGACAATTCAAGTCAATGATTTAAGTAATAATCAGATTTTTGATTTTGCAACCAGCCAATAAAACATCACAGAATAAGAATAAAGCTCCGACTGAAACCAACAACAAACATGAGATCAGATTTTAATGCAGCTTTTGGGGCCTGGGATCAAATCTGAGATGTGATTCCCGAGAACAGAGACGCAGAGATATCAATTTAAATCCGAGCTCCTGTAAGAATATCCCGTCCTCCCGCTGATGGGAATTTGATTGAACACGGATATCTGAAGACAAACACAAACCACCAACAAATACAGTGTGGATTACAGAGTTATAAAACCTCCGAGAAGAAACAAACAGCTCTAGTAGACACAATTTTCAAGATATAAAGACAAATTAGCAACCACTTAGTGACACCATAGCAACCAACAAAAAATCCATAGCAACACCACAGCAACCTCCTAGCAACAGCTTAGCAAAAAACGACGGATTCCATAGCAAAACATTATTCACCACTTAGCAACACAACACACAAGCAACCACCGCAGATTTCATGGCAACCACATAGCAACACCTTAGCAACCACCTTGGAGACATTAGCTAACACTTATGAACACCATAGCAACAACCAGAAGTACCATAGCAACACCATAGAAGCCACTGAGCCACAGCTTAGCAACCAACTGGGATACCTTAGCGATTGGTATACTCACAGGGCACTACTCACAGAACGCTCCCACAGGATGCTGGCCACAGGACGAAGGACACAGGACGCTGCACACACGTCACTGCCCACAGAACGCTGGCCACAGGATGCTGCCCACAGGACACCATCTATTGGACGGCACCCACAGGACACTGCCTACAGGATGCTGCCCCCAATATGTTGGCCATGGGAGGCTGCCTAAAAGGCACTGACCACAGGACACTGCATACCGGATGCCGCACACAGGATGATGGTCACAGGACACTGCCTGTAGGATGCTGCCCACAGGATGCCGCACCCAGGACATTGCCCACAGGATGCTGCCCACAGGACAAAGGCCCACAGGACGCCGCCCCCAGGACACCGCCCACAGGACACTGCCCACAGGACAAAGGCCCACAGGACACCACCCAAAGGATGCTGCCTATAGGACAAAGGCCACAGGATGCCGTCCACCGGATGGACACTACCCACAGGACAAAAGGCACTGTCAACAGGATGCTGCCCACAGAACACTGGCCGCATAATGTTGGCCACAGGACACCACCCAAAGGATGCTGCCCACAGGACAAAGGTCACAGGATGCCGTCCACCGGATGGACACTACCCACAGGACAAAAGGCACTGTCAACAGGATGCTGCCCACAGCACACTGGCCGCATGATGCTGCCTACAGGATAGTGCCTACAGAATGCTATCTAAAGGAGGCTGCCTACAGGACACTGGCATCCGGACACTGGTCACAGGACACCACACACAGGAAAAAGGCCACAAGATGCTGGCCACTGGATGCTGCCCACAGGACACTGACCACATGATGATGGCCACAGGATGCCTCCCTTAGAATAATGACCAAAGCACGGCACATACAGGACACTGGCCACAAGACGTTGCCCACAAGATGCTGCTAATAATAATAATAATTCTAGGTATTGAAGAACATGCTAAAAGAAATATAGAGGAGAATAATAAAGTATACAAAGAAACTGATACAGGAAAACATTACAGTATTATACAACTACACAGAGTCATATATATAATATTATAATATAATAATAATATTTAATAATATGTTTATGTGAAATATTAAGGACTCAAAAGTTGTTAATGTTGAGTTAAGTTCACTAAGTGCATTAGTGTCTGATTTCTGATTGGAGGGTAATCTGGCCCATTTGTCTGGATCTCCTCAGAGAAATCTCTCTCTCTGAGGAACTAAAACTCAAACTGTGACAGTTTAGCATCTAAAACCCTCTGTACTGCAGCCATTTAAATTCAGCTTCATGTTCAGCACCACTATACCATCTGTCCAGCTCTCAGGGCTCCTCACCGCTTCTCAACACGCAGAACTGACTAAACGTTTCCTGCTAAAAAATGACTATTTAAGAAAATGGGTTTTCACATCTTTGTTGAATTAGAATTGGCTGTCCTGATCTGAACTAGAGGACCAGCGTCCATCCAGACATGAGTTTATAGACTGATTATGAGCTAAAATATATTCCCAGATACAAGACCGGTTAAAATACCAGTTAAAAGTTTTACAACACTCCCAGTTTGATCTCTCTAAGTATCAGTCTGTATTATTTAGTTTCTAAACTGAAAGCAGAAGCATTTCTGAGTGGAGAAGAAAATGGATAAAATATAGTGGTTATAATATATTGGTCCTAATATATTCATTCTAAAAACTGGGGTATCGGGTCGCTTTTTCACGGGAGTTCTTTTTCTGGCCACGTCACGCGTCTTTACGTACTTATGCCACACGTACAGCCTTTAAAAGAGGATCCGGCTCAGTTTTACTGAACGCGAGCGGCTGGTGGAGCAATGGAGACTTCAGAAGAGGAAACCCAGAGGTCAGTAGCTCATTCACTCATAGTAAAACCTCTCTCTCTCTTCCGCTCTCTCTCTCTCTCTCTCTGACTGAACATAACCTGGAATCGGATTCATCCACTCTGAAAGGAGACCGCATCACACCCACCCAGTTTAAAATGATTCTTCTGCACGCTCGGTGCAATTACCCATTCTCACCAGAGAGGCACTAAATCCCCCAAATCACAAAATTAACGGGCATCAGCTTTAAACTCTTCAGGTCCAGTCAGTAACCAGAAAACCTAAAAAAATTAGAATATCATTAAAAAGTTACTTTATTTCAGTAATTCAATTCAAAATGTGAAATATATTATATTATATATTATATAGATTATATAGATTATATTATATAATATTATATATTATATAGATGTATTAAACACAGAGTGATCTATTTTAAGCGTTTATTTATTTTATTGTTAATAATTATTATTATTATGGCTTACAGCTAATGAACCCCCCCCCCCCCCCCCCCCTTATTATATTAGAATATTATATAATAAGACCAATTGGTATTTTTGGCCGTACTATGGGCAGTGTGCCAAGTATCTCAATAAAAGTTGTCAGGAAATCACTGCACTGACTTTGAACTTGATATACATAATGGGAAGTTGTTTGTGAGGAAGAGAGTCAGGTAGAGATTTATAAGGAAAATGTTGTCTGGAGTTATCTGAAGTACACAAACTATTTTAATTTAATTTTATTTCTATTGCAAATGTATCTGATAATTTTTTTAAAATCAATTTTAATGTCAAAATCATTATTTTTGCTACTTATATGCTTATATAAGTATTTAACTCCTTTAAACTTGTGTGTAGGAGGCAGTAAGAATTTTAAAAGTCTAACCCTGGCTAGCACTGCTAGAGCAGCATTAGCATTATCCGCTAAACATGCTAGCTCTTTCATTGTTCAGAGGTTAGTACATCAAGCCGTAGTCTGTGTTTTTACCATCTTAAAACAAGCTACGTAATATTGTCCTGGCTTACCAGACCACTCAGGGTTGCTCAGTGTAGCGCTGCTAGCAGATAGCCACTAATGCTAATTCTTAGAAATGCTAATGCTAAGAAATTTGGGAATCTAAGCTTACTGTAGATAAACAAAAGGGCTTTACTCACCCAAATAAACAGTTTTCATTAGAGAAATCTGTGTACATTAACATCCAGCACTTGTTTGACTTTAAAAGAAAGTCTTTTTTTATTACAGTTTTGTTTACTTAGCTTAGCTTTACTTAACTTAGTTAGCGACGAGATCTGGTGAATTAGGAGCTCCTGATAGTGTCTCTTAAAATCTGGTGCACCTTATAGTGCGAAAAATACGGTACTATTGACTAAAAATGGGCATCTTCTCAAAGCATAAGGACTTTCAATAAAAAAATCTAATTTTATCCACAGATTTGCTGTTTTTTGGAAGGTTAGACGTCTGTATATCACAGGTTTTAAACAAAAGAAAAGAGCAGTCAGGAGGGAAAACAGTGTTTTTATTAAACACGTCGTGTAGTCGGAGAAACAGGGAAGAGAAGAGCTGAAATTAGTCCCGTTTTCAGTGCTGTTGTTGGTAAAAATGCACCTGGGGCCTCTTTATGGCGCTACATCATTTTTGAATATGAAGTGGGAGGCTGAGTCAGTGAGCAATTACACAGAGCTGGTGGGGATTGGGGTTTTGCTCGGTGGGGCTGGGGGACGGCTCAGTGTGCTGAATGCAACCAATCAGCACGGCTTATTTATGCATTTATTACAGTCTCAGCCATATAACAACCACCACCACTCAACCGTCCAGCCGAATATATACGAGCTTCTGCAGGATAGACTGGACTTTCCATTCATAATTGGCAAAAAGTGCACCAAGCAAAGTCAGAAGAGTTTAAACACTTTAAATTCAGTTTTTTTTTTATTTTAAAATGTTCTGCATTGTAGATTACAATATGCCACTATGATCAGGAGATTGATGGTTCGAATCCTGTTCATGCACCATGCCCTTAGCTGCCGGAGCCCCGAGAGAGCACAGTTGGTCTTGCTCTCTCTCTGGGTGGGTACAGAAGATGGCGCTCTTTCTTTCCCCTCATCACTCCTAGGGTGATGTGGATCAGCACAAGGCTGCGTCTGATGTATCAGAACCGAGTCGCTGCGCTTTCCTCTGAGCGTTAGCGCTGTGATGCTACTCAGCAATGCTGCATCAGCAGCAGTTCAAAAAGAGGCAGAGTGTTATATATATATATAATGTTTACGCGGGCGAGTGACGCGGTGAGTGACGCAGCTTCCGGCCTGCGAACCTGCTTGCTGTTTGTTTAGCTCCTCTCTGTTTTAGCTATTTGTTTACGTTTTCTACTACTTATTAACTTTTAACCGTCTTATAACCCTCCTAAACTTATAAAATCCCTCAGGTAGCCATTATTTTTGTGTTATTTATCGATTTTTGCCGTTTTTTTTGTGTGTTTTGTGCTTACTTCGAGGTAATGGCGTGTGCGGAGGATCGTGCTCTCCTGACACTCAGCGAGGAGCTCATCCGTCTGGATCAGCAGATCCACCGCCTGCTCGAGAGGCAGTCGGAGCTCCACAGGCAGAGGACGAGGCTGGAGGAATCCCGCGACGCCGCCTTCGCGGCCGTCTCCACCCCGGTGTTGCCGGCGCGGCGGACCCCGGCGGTCGTTTGCTTCACCCCCGCTCCGGGAGGGGCCTGGGAGCGGCAGCGCGGCCGAGGAAAGCGGGTTTCCCCCCTACCTTCTCAGCCGGATTTTGCCTCCGCAAACCGGTTTGAGGTCCTCAGCTCGTCGCCGTCGCCTCCTTCACCTCCCCCAGCCCCGAGGAAAACAGATAAGGGCAGTACCCTCATTGTCGGAGATTCCATTGTTAGGCATTTAAAGGTGTCTAACGCTAAGTGTAATGCTGCAGTGTCGTGTTTTCCAGGAGCTCGGGTCCTGGACTTCGCCCGGCGGCTTCCTACGGTGCTTCGGCATCGCGGGGACCCCGGCACCGTCATCCTGCATGTGGGTACCAACACTTTCGCACTCTTCTGGACACCGCTCGCAGACTGACCCGCGCCCGCCTCCTCATCTCTGGTCCGATGCCCACCTATCGCCGCGGGAGCCAGCCGTTCAGCCGCCTCTACGCTCTGCACTGCTGGCTGCGGGACTGGTGCTCTGCTAGTGGAGTTGGCTACGTGGACAACTGGGAGAGTTTTCGGGAACGTCCAGCCCTCTTCCACCGAGACGGGCTTCACCCCAGCCGCCTGGGATCCACCGTCCTCTCTGGTAACATTGAGGCGGTGCTACGCCGGGACTGACTGGCTCTAACCAGTCATACCGGCCAGGTTAGTGGTCTAAGTAATGGGCAGTTTAGTAATATGCATTGTTCTAATGAGTTATCTTGCCACTTTCCTGTGCATAAGGCTGTGAGTTTTAATTATGTGCCTTTTTCAGATACAAGTGCATTTTTACCTTGTAGGATTGAGACTGTGTCTGTCCCCCGTGTCGCTCGAAACCGAAAAACTCAGAAAATCTGTTTTAATAATCTTATTAAAATTAAAACAACAGCATCCGTCTCTCAGAGTACCAGCAGCGTCCGTATGAAACTAGGGCTATTAAATATAAGATCGCTAGCACCAAAATCAGTTATTGTTAATGATATTATTACTGATAATCACCTTAATGCACTATGTCTGTGTGAAACCTGGATTAAACCTGATGAATATATCGCTTTAAATGAGTCTACCCCCCCAGGTTTTAGCTATTTCAGTTACCCACGCAGCTCTGGTCGTGGCGGTGGTGTTGCCACAATCTATGACTCAATGTTAGGTATATCTCAAAACTCACAATTGGATGCTAAGTCGTTTGAAGTTCTTAGTCTTAAAGTAGCAGGCCCGTCTCCTGCTTCCAAAACGCAGCATTCGTTCCTGCTTATAACACTGTATCGTCCTCCTGGACCCTACTCAAATTTTATTAGTGAATTTGCTGACTTTCTAGCAGCAGTAATTCTTCTTTCTGATAAGATCATAATTGTTGGAGACTTTAATATCCACTTTGAAAAGGACCAGGATCCACTAAAAAAATTGCATTTAAATCAGTTTTAGATGCTCTAGGCTTTAAACAAAATGTAATTGGCCCCACTCACCGATGTAGTCATACATTAGACTTAGTTTTGACACTGGGTATTGAGGCTGAGAATATAGTTACTCTTTCTCAACATGACTCAATATCCGATCATTATCTAATTATGTTTGAAATAGTTTTTAATCAAAATATCCTCCTCCCGCCCCGCTATATCAGCAAGCGTAAAATAACAACCGCAATTGCTAATGAATTTGTAAATAAACTCCCCGACTTAACCATCTCCCTTCCGTCCTATGAGCATGATCTCGAGCACAAAACAGAAAATCTACAAACTGTGCTCCGCTCTAACCTTGACCGCGTAGCGCCGACAAAAATAAAACAAATCAGGGATAAAAAGCTAGCACCGTGGTATAATGACCACACACGCACATTAAAACAAACCGCTCGTAACTTTGAACGTAAATGGCGACACACAAAACTAGAATTTTTCCGGCTAGCATGGCAGCACAGTCTCACAGACTACAAAAAAGCCCTAATTAAAACAAAATCCCAGTATATTTCATCGCTTATTGAGAAAAATAGAGACAATCCTAGATTCCTTTTCACTACTGTGGCTAAACTCACCGGCAGTCAAAAACAAACTAGCTCCGTTATCCCTGTCGACATTAATAGTAATGATTTCATGAAGTTCTTTGATGATAAAATTAATAGCATTAGACAAAAAATTCAGTATCACCCCCAAAATTTACTTATAGATATCGATGAATGCTGCTCCAGCTCTGAGACACACCTAGAGTGTTTCAGCCCGGTTACAGAAAAAGATTTACTTAGTGTAATTAACTCATCAAAATCAACATCATGTATATTAGATCCAGTACCCACACAATTATTGAAACAGGCACTGCCAAAGGTGGGAAAATCATTACTAGAAATAGTAAATTCATCCCTTAGCATGGGCTACGTACCCAATTCTCTTAAATTGGCGGTCATTAAGCCCATTATCAAAAAGCCAAATCTGGACCCCCGCGAGCTTGCTAATTATAGACCAATTTCTAATCTTTCCTTTATAGCCAAAATCCTAGAAAAAATTGTGTTTAACCAGCTGCGCTTGTATCTACAAAGTAATAGTATGCATGAGGTTTTTCAATCTGGATTTAGACAAAACCATAGTACTGAAACAGCTCTACTTAGAGTAACTAATGATTTACTTTCAGCTCTTGATAGGGGCAGTAATGCCATCCTTGTACTGCTAGATCTAAGTGCTGCCTTTGACACCATAGATCACGCTATTCTACTTGATAGGTTAGAAAATCTTATAGGAATTAAAGGATCAGCCCTCACCTGGTTCAGATCTTATCTGAGAGATCGATTCCAGTGTGTTTACTTAAATAACGAATGCTCTTATCAGTCTAGAGTAAAATATGGTGTCCCTCAAGGATCAATACTGGGTCCATTACTCTTTACACTTTATATGCTACCACTGGGTAAAATTATCCGTAGGCATGGTATTAACTTTCACTGCTATGCTGACGACACGCAACTTTACATATCTGCTAAACCCAACGAGGAGTTCTGTATAAATCAAATAACAGACTGTATTAAAGACATTAAAAATTGGATGACACACAACTTTCTCTTACTTAATTCTGATAAAACTGAGGTCCTTCTATTAGGTCCTAATATTGATAAAAACATAAATGTTAATACTGTAGACATAGACGGTCACTTAATTATACCTGGTAAAACTGTGAGAAACCTTGGGGTCATCTTTGACCCAATTCTTTCGTTTGATGCTCACATATGTAGCATAGTCAAAACTGCATTCTTCCATTTAAGAAATATAGCTAAAATCCGCAGTATACTCTCTCTGGAAGATGCTGAGAAGCTGGTACATGCATTCATAACCTCCAGGCTGGACTACTGCAACGCGCTGTTGGCTGGAAGTCCACATAAATTACTCCATAAACTCCAGCTAGTTCAGAATGCAGCCGCAAGAGTGCTTACCAGAGCTAGAAAGTTCGATCACATTACACCTATTCTTTCATCCCTACATTGGCTACCTGTTAGATTTCGTATAGATTATAAAATACTTCTCCTGACGTATAAATCCCTTAATGGTCTGGCCCCGCATTATCTACAGGAACTCCTTACTCCTTACAATCCGCCGCGTTCACTCCGCTCCCAAGACGCTGGCCTGTTATTAGTCCCGCGTATTAGAAAAAACTATGCAGGAGGAAGAGCGTTCTTTTATAAAGCTCCCCAACTTTGGAATAGCCTCCCTATTAATATACGGGACTCAGACACACTCTCAATCTTTAAATCTAGACTCAAAACATTTCTATTTGCTCAAGCTTTTGATTAATGTCTCATTACAATTTTCTTCCTCTTACAGCTTATCCAGCAAATATAAACCCTGTCCTAATCATCTGCTTTCTCTTTCTCTCCCCATGTCCTGAGCTGCTGCTACCAGTGCCCATCCCACTCCAGCAGAGTTTTATAAAACCATTCTAACCCCTTTCTCTTCCCTCCCCTCTCTGTTCTCTCTCTCTGTCTTTCACACGTGTGCTGAGACGCCTGGCCGGCCGGTCTTCCTGGATGTGTCCGTCTGTGGTTCCAGCTTTCAGGAATCAGCCCTGTCCTTCTACTCAGAATTATTACACAGCCCTTCTAACTTCTGCTTTTTTTTTTTTTTTTCTCTTCCTTTCCTTTCTGTTTTCTCTATCTATCTCTTTTACATGTATGGAGATGCTGTTCCTGATGTTCCCAGCCTGGCTCTCCACTGCCCGCTGTGTCGTTCTCCGGCTCTGCAACCCTGCACTGATTACCATTAACACACTCAGTATCTGTTTCTGTATTAGCCATAGCTCTATAGTTTTTGCCCATCACATTCTTATATTCATAAATTAGTACCTGTTATATTAGCCATAGTTCACATTAATTCTCTGTGCTGTTTTGTTCTGTTATTTGTTTGTTGTTTGTTGTTTGTTTGTACTGAGCGGGTCGACCCGAGTAGGATGGGTTCCTCGGACTGAGTCTTGGTTCCTTCCAAGGTTTCTTCCTCTTAAAGGGAGTTTTTCCTTGCCACTGTGTCACCATAAAATTGGCATCTCTGTGGTGCTGCTCATAAGAGGCGTGGACCTGTTTTTCCTGTAAAGCTGCTTTGTGACAACCTTTGTTGTAAAAAGCGCTATATAAATAAAATTGAATTGAATTGAATTGAATTGAATTGAATATATAATATATATATATTCTTTTATTTCCCCAAAAAAATTGTCAGTGCTCCTTATGTATGAATTCTATCAGTCAGGTATTAAGGAGCAGTAAAGTCACTGAGTACAGAGTTATACAGGAGTTTTAGTTAAGTTTAGTTCTCCAGCAGTATTAGCATTAGCCGCGAACCATGCGAAGTGCTAGCTCTTTTACCGTTCAGAGGTGAGTATATCAGACTGTAGTCTGAGTGTTTACTGTGTTAAAACAAGCTACATGGGATGAACCGCTAGCTAATATCACGCTGGTTTATCGGAAAACTCAGGGTTTCTCAGTGTAGCGCTGTAGTCTGGCAGCGGTTAGCCGCTAACCGCTAATGCTAATGCTGCTGCACCCAGCCTTAGTGGAAATCTGGAAATCTAAGCTTACTGTAAATAAACAGAATAAAAGCGCTTTACTCACCCAAATAAACAGTTTTCAGGAGTGAAATCTGTGTAGATTAACATTCAGCACTTGTCACCTGGAATTAATGCTTTCAGTTAACAGCTGTGCTGAACTCATCAAGGGTTAATTACTTGAATTTCTTGTCTCTTAATAAAGTGTTTGAGAGCATCAGTTAAAGTAAAGTAGTGAAGAGGTAGAGTTACAGGTATACAGTGAATAGCCCTTTGAAGGAACTTTGAAGATTTTTTTTAAAGTATCCTCAGGTGCAGTCTCTGCAAAAAACAATAAAAACATTATAATGGTGAAACTGGCACTCATCAGGACCACTCCAAGGAAAGGACGAGGCAGAGTTTTCTCTGTTGTACAGAGTTACCAGCCTCAGAAACTGCACGTTAACAAACAGATCCCCAGATAAGAGCATCTAAATGCTTCACAGAGTATTTTGGTTTCTTTAAAACATTTTTAAGTTGCTATGTAGGATCAATTAAAATGTAAAAAAAATAATTTTAAAAATGAATGAGACGGTGTGTTCATACTTTTGACCGGTACTGTACAGCTGCTACTGGGAGCTTCTGGACCCGAACATACAGTCAGATCTGTTGTTGAGTGAATAAGCATCATCGCATCTCAAAATAGCTCACTAGCCCCTCCCCCCTCTCCCCTCAGGACAGGTACAGGTGTTAATTACTGTCAAACTGAGTGGAGACTGAAGAGCCTCGGGCTGAACTGTCTGAGAAACACCTCCAACACAACAGAGCAGACTGTCCTTCACACGACTTTACAGAGATTTCAGCATTAGCACAGACACGGACGGGTTTGATGGACACCGGACTGAATTCAGAGTGATTTCACTCCCACACACTCTCTCACACTGTCGGCCCCAATTTACACACCACAGACTTTTATATCACACTCGTCTTTTGAAGATCAGCTTTAAAAGAAAAGTTAGTTAGTTATCTTCAGGGTCAAAGTAGGCCCAGAACCAGTGCCTTATGTGCCAAAACCCCGGTTGCAGAGTATAATATGGAAAACAGCCTAAGCTATATGTGTCAAAACTCTGGTTGCAGAATATAATAACGGAATCAGCCTAAGCTATATGTGTCAAAACTCTAGCCGCTAGTGCCAAAATCTTGATTGCTGAGTATAATATGGGAATCAGCCCAAGCCCCATGTGCCAACACCCCGGTTACAGAGTATAATATGGAAATCGGCCCAAGCATTATATGCCAAAATCACGGTTGCAGAGTATAATATGGGAATTGGCCAAAACCACATGTGCCAAAACCCCGGTTACAGAGTATAATATAGGAATCGGCCAAAACCACATGTGCCAACACCCCGGTTACAGAGTATAATATGGGAATCGGCCCAAGCCCCATGTGCCAACACCCCGGTTAAAGAGTATTATATAGGAATCGGCCAAAACCACATGTGCCCACACCCCGGTTACAGAGTATAATATGGGAATCGGCCCAAGCAATATGTGCCAAAATCCCGGCTACAAAGTATAATATGGGAATTGTCCTAAGCAATATATGCCAAAACCCTGGTTGCAGAGTATAATATGGGAATTGGCCCAAGCCACAGGTGCCAAAACCCTGGTTGCTAAGCTTTTGCCTTTTTTGCCTTTTTACTTTATATACTGTTCATTTGCACCCCTGGACACTTTGTCACTTTACTGTACATCCTGTACATTTGCACCCCGGTCACTACACTACGCACCTAACTTAAATACAATACTTGCACAGGTTTATGTTTAATATTGTCATATCTGCTGATACCCGTTATATCCTATACTAAAATTATTCTTTTACTGCACTACCTCATATCTACGACTCATTACTTCCACACTTTGTGTAGTTTTTGTATTCATATATTTATGTATATATCTGTATATAAGTCTCAGTTTATAATTTTAATTTTATAGTTTAGAGTCTTATATCCCTTAATGTGCTCTCGTACTACACTTATTGTTTGTTTCTACTGTGTTGTGTAACTGCTACTGGCTGCTACATTTATTTCGGGATCAATAAAGTATCTATCTATCTATCCATCCATCCATCCATCCATCCATCCATCTATAATATGGAAATCGGCAACACCCCGGTTGCAGAATATAAGAATTATGCAGAGTATAACATGGGAATCGCCCAAGGCCACATGTGCCAACACCCCAGTTGCAGTGCATAATAAAATAACTGGCACAAGCAATATGTGCCAAAACACCCCGGTTGCAGAATATGATAATTATGCAGATTATAATATGGGAATCGATGTGAGACACATGTGAAAACACTTAGGTTGCTGAGTATAATGTGGGAATTAGTCCAAAACCTGTACCAAAACCCTGGTTACAGAGTATAACATGGGAATTGGTCTGAGCCAATATGTGCCAACACCCCGGTTGCTGAGTATAATATGGGAATCAGTCTGATCCATATGCGCAAACATGAGTTCTGCAGAGTATAATATGGGAATTAGCTGGAGTTGCATGTTTTTACGCCCCGGTTGCTGAGTATAAACCACATTAGGCCCAATTCCACCAGCTCGACGTAGAGTTGCAACTGATGATCAGTCATACATAGTTGTCTGAGAATGCATTTATTCGAGAGCTGCCTACAAACATTTGGAAATATAGTCTCCTAAGTATCACCTGACTCAGCTTATCAGCTCTGGATAATGAAAATAGCAGCGTTTCAGGGCGAGGGTGTTTTGGCGGGTCCGTGTGAGCAGGTCTTTACGTTCAGGCGGTGTTTCTGCGGGTTTCTGAGAGCTGGAGTGTTTTCTTTGACTGCTTAATGCACGGGCTCTCCCCTGGGCCGGGGCTGAGCGGCGCTATCACAGTCGAGTGGTCTCCACGCTAATGCGTTTTTCATCACCTCAGCCAAAGCAAGGTCCTCATCAAAGACTCATGAAATTCAGATGCTGCGCTGCTCTTCTTATCGCGCATCTCGCCGCCGCATTATTCACCAGCCTGCAGTGGCTCACGCCGAAAAAATCAAATAAATAAAACACTCACTCGCGGCTCTGAAAAACACCCCCACGTTTACACTGCGCTCTGTTTATCCGTCCTTTTAGAGAAAGTGACCGCGTGTCACCGGCTACGATCTGCGGGTTTTAATAGCTGTGTAAACTCCTGAAGTCGGACGCGAGACGCAAGCTAATACTCCAGAGCAGATCAGGCAGAGTCCACATACAGCACCAGTCAAAAGTTTGGACACATCTCTTTTTCTCATTCAGTGAGATTTCATTCTTTTTATGTATATTTTGAAATTTTACATTGTAAATTAAACATTGAAGACTATATTAAAGCTATACCCTATCTATCTATCTATCTATCTATCTATCTATCTATCTATCTATCTATCTATCTATCTATCTATCTATCTATCTATCTTTAATTTAGTGCGTTTTCTTGCTTTTTATGATATAAATTTAACATTGAAGAATACATTAAAGCTATACCCTATCTATCTATCTATCTATCTATCTATCTATCTATCTATCTATCTATCTATCTATCTATCTATCTATCTATCTATCTATCTATCTATCTTTAATTTAGTGCGTTTTCTTGCTTTTTATTATATAAATTTAACATTGAAGACTATAATAAAGTTATACAGGAACAAACGACAAATTAAAAAAATAAAAAATAATTTTATGTATATATTTTTTTTACATTTTGTAAATTTAACGTTGAAGAATATATTAAAACTATACAGGAACATACAGCAAATAAAAAAAAAAGATTCTATCTGCAGGACCGTCAAAACTTTTTATGATTTTTTACATTATAAATTTAACATTGAACACTATATCAAATGCTATACAGGAATATATGTCAAATAAAAAAGCTATTCCAAAACTAACATTTAAATATATTTACTGATCTATCTATCTGTCTGTCTGTCTGTCTGTCTGTCTGTCTGTCTGCAGTACCAGTCAAAAGTTTTAATTCAATGTGTTTTCTTTCTTTTTATGATTGTTTTATATAGTTTATACAGAGTGAATAACATATAGTTTATTCACTCTCGCTTTTCCTATTCCATCATTCTTTCTTTTCACTCACACCACCTCTCTTACTCCAACAATCACTCCATTTTTCTCTCACTTTATCTTCAGTATTTCCATGTTCCAGTTGTTTTTCTCTCTCTCCTTCAGGCTCTTTTTCTCTTTCCATCATTCTTCCGTTTCTTTTTCCTTCACCTTTGTTCTCTAATGTTCAATCTTTTCCCCTTTCTTTCTGTCTTCAGTCATCTCTAACACTCTTTATCTCCTTTCACTTCTGATTTCTTCTCTTTCTCTTTATGATTCTCTCTTTCTCTCTTTTACCTTTATGCGTTCGAACTGTAACCTCTTTTAAAAACTGAATTTCTTTAGTTATAATTTATTATAACTTTCTTTTAAATCGTTTTTATAAAGCTCTTTGAATTTCCTCTGTTTAAAAGGTGATACAGTAAAATAAATTTGCCTTGACTTTTCTTTAACTCCTTTCTTTCTCTCTCTCTTTTCTCTCTCTCTTTTTTTAATGTATTATTGTCTTTTTAACTCTTTCACTCAACCTGTTTTTTTTTCACTTTTCACACTGTTCAGCTCTCTCCATCATTATCTCTCTTTCTCTCTTTCTTTTTTAACGAGGAGTAAATTAGCCTTTCTTACAATAAAAGTATCTCTGTCTCACACACACACATTTATACACACACACACACACACACACAAACTGGGAGTGAGTGTAGTGCTGAGAATCGATCATTCTAATTAGTCATTGTGAAAAGTCATTATGATAATTGGTTGATAATACTGTGTGATGACTGGTTAATGCGGCGGGATAATTAAGAGCTGCTGGAATACAAAAGCATAACGACTATAAACAGCAGCGTCGCTTTGATCTGCAGGGAAATATATAAATATATATCAATTAACTGAGCCGACCGACGCCGTCCAATCACACGGCCCCGTTAACCAATTACTGCACTCAACGAGAATCACACAACTCTGATCACTCCAACACTATCACTCTACCAGATCACCTCAACTCTAATCACCACAACACTATCACTCCAACTCTAATCACTACAACATATTTCCATACCTCTATCACTTATCACTATCACTCCAACACTGATCACTCCAACTCTGATCACTCCAACTCTAATCACTCTAGCAGATCACTAGAACACTATCACTGTAACTCTATCACTTCATTACTATCACTACAACTCTGATCACTCCAACAGATCACTACTACACTATAACTCTAACTCTGACCACACCAACACTATCACTTCAAGTCTAGTCACTACAACACTACCACTTCATTACTATCACTCCAACTCTGATCACTCCAACTCTGATCACTACAACAGATCACTGCAAACCTCTCACTCCAACACTCTCTCTCTTACTCCAGCACTATAAATACAGCACTATCATTCCAACTCCCATCACTTTACCAGATCACCACTACCCTATCACTCCATCACTATCACTACAACTTTGATCACTCTACCAGATCAGCACAAAACTCTCACTCCAACTCTGATCCTTCCAACTCTGATCATTTTGCCATATCACTACAACGCTATCACTCCAACTTTAATCAATCCAACAGATCACCACTACACTATCACTCCAACTCTGATTATTCTATCACTGATCATTCCAACTTAATCACTCAAATAGATCACCAGAACAGTATCACTCCAAATCTGATCACTACAACAGATCACCACAACACTATCACTCCAACACTGATCACTTCAACACTATCACTCCAACTCTGATCACTTCAACACTATCACTCCAACTCTGATCACTCCAACAGGTCAGCACTACACTATAACTCTAACTCTGATCACTCTACCCGAACAATAGAACACTCACTCCAATACCACTCTCTCACTGCATCATTCACTCCATCTCTATCACTCCAACACTATTACTCCAACACTCACTCCATCGCTTTCACTCCAACACTATTACTCCAACACTCACTCCATCTCTATCACTCAACACAATTACTCCAACACTCACTCCATCTCTATCACTCCAACACTATTACTCCAACACTCACTCCATCTCTATCACTCCAACACTATTACTCCAACACTCACTCCATCGCTTTCACTCCAACACTATTACTCCAACACTCACTCCATCGCTTTCACTCCAACACTATTACTCCAACACTCACTCCATCTCTATCACTCAACACAATTACTCCAACACTCACTCCATCTCTATCACTCCAACACTATTACTCCAACACTCACTCCATCTCTATCACTCCAACACTATTACTCCAACACTCACTCCATCGCTTTCACTCCAACACTATTACTCCAACACTCACTCCATCTCTATCACTCCAACACTATTACTCCAACACTCACTCCATCTCTATCACTCCAACACTATTACTCCTACACTCACTCCATCGCTTTCACTCCAACACTATTACTCCTACACTCACTCCATCGCTTTCACTCCAACACTATTACTCCAACACTCACTCCATCTCTATTACTCCAACACTCACTCCATCGCTTTCACTCCAACACTATTACTCCAACACTCACTCCATCTCTATCACTCAACACTATTACTCCTACACTCATTCCATCTCTATTACTCCAACACTATTACTCCAACACTCACTCCATCTCTATTACTCCAACACTATTACTCCAACACTCACTCCATCTCTATTACTCCAACACTATTACTCCAACACTCACTCCATCTCTATCACTCCAACACTATTACTCCAACACTCACTCCATCTCTATCACTCCAACAGTATTACTCCTACACTCACTCCATCTCTATCACTCCAACACTATTACTCCAACACTCACTCCATCTCTATTACTCCAACACTATTACTCCAACACTCACTCCATCGCTTTCACTCCAACACTATTACTCCAACACTCACTCCATCGCTTTCACTCCAACACTATTACTCCAACACTCACTCCATCTCTATTACTCCAACACTCACTCCATCGCTTTCACTCCAACACTATTACTCCAACACTCACTCCATCTCTATCACTCAACACAATTACTCCAACACTCACTCCATCTCTATCACTCCAACACTATTACTCCAACACTCACTCCATCGCTTTCACTCCAACACTATTACTCCAACACTCACTCCATCTCTATCACTCCAACACTCACTCCATCGCTTTCACTCCAACACTATTACTCCAACACTCACTCCATCTCTATTACTCCAACACTCACTCCATCTCTATCACTTCAACACTATTACTCCAACACTCACTCCATCTCTATCACTCCAACACTATTACTCCTACACTCACTCCATCTCTATCACTCCAACACTATTACTCCAACACTCACTCCATCTCTATCACTCCAACACTCACTCCATCGCTTTCACTCCAACACTATTACTCCAACACTCACTCCATCGCTTTCACTCCAACACTATTACTCCAACACTCACTCCATCTCTATCACTCCAACACTATTACTCCAACACTCACTCCATCTCTATTACTCCAACACTATTACTCCAACACTCACTCCATCTCTATCACTCCAACACTATTACTCCTACACTCACTCCATCGCTTTCACTCCAACACTATTACTCCAACACTCACTCCATCTCTATCACTCAACACAATTACTCCAACACTCACTCCATCTCTATCACTCCAACACTATTACTCCAACACTCACTCCATCTCTATCACTCCAACACTATTACTCCAACACTCACTCCATCTCTATCACTCCAACACTCACTCCATCGCTTTCACTCCAACACTATTACTCCAACACTCACTCCATCTCTATCACTTCAACACTATTACTCCAACACTCACTCCATCTCTATTACTCCAACACTATTACTCCTACACTCACTCCATCTCTATTACTCCAACACTCACTCCATCTCTATCACTTCAACACTATTACTCCAACACTCACTCCATCTCTATCACTCCAACACTATTACTCCTACACTCACTCCATCTCTATCACTCCAACACTATTACTCCAACACTCACTCCATCTCTATCACTCCAACACTCACTCCATCGCTTTCACTCCAACACTATTACTCCAACACTCACTCCATCGCTTTCACTCCAACACTATTACTCCAACACTCACTCCATCTCTATCACTCCAACACTATTACTCCAACACTCACTCCATCTCTATTACTCCAACACTATTACTCCAACACTCACTCCATCTCTATCACTCCAACACTATTACTCCTACACTCACTCCATCGCTTTCACTCCAACACTATTACTCCAACACTCACTCCATCTCTATCACTCAACACAATTACTCCAACACTCACTCCATCTCTATCACTCCAACACTATTACTCCAACACTCACTCCATCTCTATCACTCCAACACTATTACTCCAACACTCACTCCATCTCTATCACTCCAACACTCACTCCATCGCTTTCACTCCAACACAATTACTCCAACACTCACTCCATCTCTATCACTCCAACACTATTACTCCAACACTCACTCCATCTCTATTACTCCAACACTATTACTCCAACACTCACTCCATCTCTATCACTCCAACACTATTACTCCTACACTCACTCCATCTCTATTACTCCAACACTCACTCCATCTCTATCACTCAACACTATTACTCCAACACTCACTCCATCTCTATCACTCCAACATTATTACTCCAGCACTCACTCCATCTCTATCACTCCAACACTCACTCCATCTCTATTACTCCAACACTCACTCCATCGCTTTCACTCCAACACTATTACTCCAACACTCACTCCATCTCTATTACTCCAACACTCACTCCATCGCTTTCACTCCAACACTATTACTCCAACACTCACTCCATCTCTATCACTCAACACTATTACTCCTACACTCATTCCATCTCTATTACTCCAACACTATTACTCCAACACTCACTCCATCTCTATCACTCCAACACTATTACTCCTACACTCACTCCATCTCTATCACTCCAACACTATTACTCCAACACTCACTCCATCTCTATCACTCCAACACTCACTCCATCGCTTTCACTCCAACACTATTACTCCAACACTCACTCCATCGCTTTCACTCCAACACTATTACTCCAACACTCACTCCATCTCTATCACTCCAACACTATTACTCCAACACTCACTCCATCTCTATTACTCCAACACTATTACTCCAACACTCACTCCATCTCTATCACTCCAACACTATTACTCCTACACTCACTCCATCGCTTTCACTCCAACACTATTACTCCAACACTCACTCCATCTCTATCACTCAACACAATTACTCCAACACTCACTCCATCTCTATCACTCCAACACTATTACTCCAACACTCACTCCATCTCTATCACTCCAACACTATTACTCCAACACTCACTCCATCTCTATCACTCCAACACTATTACTCCAACACTCACTCCATCTCTATCACTTCAACACTATTACTCCAACACTCACTCCATCTCTATTACTCCAACACTCACTCCATCTCTATCACTCCAACACTATTACTCCAACACTCACTCCATCTCTATCACTCAACACTATTACTCCAACACTCACTCCATCTCTATCACTCCAACATTATTACTCCAGCACTCACTCCATCTCTATCACTCCAACACTCACTCCATCTCTATTACTCCAACACTCACTCCATCGCTTTCACTCCAACACTATTACTCCAACACTCACTCCATCTCTATCACTCAACACTATTACTCCAACACTCACTCCATCTCTATCACTCCAACACTATTACTCCAACACTCACTCCATCTCTATCACTCCAACACTATTACTCCAACACTCACTCCATCTCTATCACTCCAACACTATTACTCCTACACTCACTCCATCTCTATCACTCCAACACTATTACTCCAACACTCACTCCATCTCTATCACTCCAACACTATTACTCCTACACTCACTCCATCTCTATCACTCCATCACTATCACTCCAATACACATTCTATCTCATTCCATCGCTATCACTCCATCACTATCACTCCAATACTTAATCTGTCTCATTCCATCAGTATCACTCCATCTCAATCAATTCAACAGTAACTACATCTTTAACAAATACATCACCTCTATCACTCTAACTGTGACATCATCCTTATCACTAAAACCATGACTCCACCCTAATTTCATCTCTATCACTCCATCACTCTATCACCTTAACAAATACATCACCACAATCACTCTAACTGTGACTCCAGCTTAACCCTAACAATTACTTCGTCTATATCACCCCAACTTTATCACACCACCACTCACTCTCTCTCTCTCTCACTCACTCCATCTCCATTACTCCAAAAGTACCTACAGCTCTATCACTTTAACAAATACATCACCTCTATCACTCCATCCTTATCACTAAAACCATCACTCCATCACTCCAACAGTAACTTCAGCTTAACCCTAACAATTACTTCATCCTCATCACCCCAACTTTATCACACCACCACTCACTCTCTCTCTCTCTCACTCTCTCTCTCACTCCATCTCCAGTACGCCAACTGTACCTACAGCTCTATCACCTTAACAAATACATCACCTCTATCACTCTAACAGTGTCTATCACTAAAACCATCACTCTATCTCACTCCATCTCCATTACTCCAACCCAACAAACAAGCTCCCACATCACTTTCTGATTCTGTGAATCTGAATG
The DNA here is from genome assembly GCF_023375975.1 of Astyanax mexicanus. Taxonomy (NCBI): domain Eukaryota; kingdom Metazoa; phylum Chordata; class Actinopteri; order Characiformes; family Acestrorhamphidae; genus Astyanax; species Astyanax mexicanus. The sequence continues at coordinate 1,985,553 of NC_064421.1, forward strand.
CTGAAAGAAGCTGGACGGACTCAGGAACTGCACTTCATGCTCTACTTTTTTGGACATTAAAGAATTTTATGTATGATATTATTTGTTACGCTGCATTAATCAGACTCATTATTCATTTACAGCAACAGCCCACTGCTAAAAAAGCTTGAGAGCAGCACTGCTGCGCCCCTAAACCTTTACGATGCTGCTTTGTTGGGGTAATGTTGGCGTAAACAAAGCTATATAATATAAAAATAATGGGCTCTCTTGTAGTTTTAGCATTTCCATCTCATATCTGTAAAATACGGCATCGTTTTAACCGCCGGGGCTCCGCTGTTCCTGCCCGTAGATCTGGCCAATTATTTCGCAGGCCGACCACTTTACAACTGACCGGGATCAGCAGTAAACCCCCGTAAACAAAGGGAATGGAGTTTGTTGGCGCAATAAACATTTAAATTATGTACAGCCATAAAGAGCTTTAAAATGCCCTCTAAAAACGCCACATCGGCGTGATGCACAGGCGACTGCAGGCTGGCAGAGTGAAATACTGCTGACGCAGGGCTTCACCACGTCGCCAGCGCTTCACACACTCACACACACTCATACACACTCGCTGGGCAGGGAGTGTGAGGTGCCCAGCAGCTGGTGTGTCTGAATCAGTGGCTTCTTTTTCATTGCAGAACCCAATAAAAACTAGTTCTGTGCTACTTTTACTCTTGGATTTCAGAATTTCCTAGTTCTAAGTAGGAAATCTTTTTAGGTTTCCTTTATTTTTTTTGGCTTTTAGGTTTCTTTATTTTTCTTTATTTATTTTATAATTACTTTTTTACATATTGTTTTGTTTTTTTAGTTATTTTTTTAATTTTTAATTGTTGATTTGTTTTAGCAGTTTTTTTCACATTCCTTTTTAGTTTCTTGCTTTTCTTTTATTATTTTTAGGTATTGCTTATTTATATTTTACTCTTTTATTAGTTTTATTACCTTTTATACCTATGATTTTATGATTCCTACTCTTAAATAATTTTTACCTTATTTGTTTTATATCCTTATATTTTTAAAATGATCCATTTTTTTAATAATTCTTATACCCTATTAAAATGCTGTTTTTTTATTTCTCTTACTTATTTTATTCTATGTAAATTTTTTGTTGTTGTTGTTGTTGCTGTCAATCCCTTCTCTATGTAAAGGAATCATGTAGTAACTTAAAAGTATAATATAAACCAACATACTCTAATTTCTTTGATTTTACCAAATTAAAAACCTCTGGAATATAATCAAGAGGAAGATGGATGATCACAAACCATCAAACCACCAAACTGAACTGCTTGAATTTTTGCACCAGTAGTAAAGCAGCATAAAGTTATCCAAAAGCAGTGTGTAAGACTGGTGGAGGAGAACATGATGCCAAGATGCATGAAAAATAAACTGTGATTAAAAACCACCAGGGTTATTCCACCAAATATTGATTATTTCTGAACTCTTAAATCTTTATGAATATGAACTTGTTTTCTTTGCATTATTTGAGGTCTGAAAGCTCTGCATCTTTTTGTTATTTCAGTCATTTCTCATTTTCTGTAAATAAATGCTCTAAATGAGAATATTTTTATTTGGAATTTTGGAGAAATGTTGTTTGTAGTTTATAGAATAAAACAACAATGTTCATTTTACTCAAACATAAACCTATAAATAGCAAAATCAGAGAAACTGATTCAGAAACTGAAGTGCTCTCTTTATATTTTTTTCTAGAGCTGTATAAACATTTTTGATGGTCTTTGCGTTGACTGCAATTGAGGATACTTTCAAAGCTTTTAATTTTTTGGTCTGACCTTGTGATACTGTAAAAATGTCCATATTTGACGCCACATATTGGTAAATATCAGCAGATCTTCTGAATATATCTACACTGATGGGCGTGGTGTTCTGGAAATGAGTTTTGCTTGTTTATCTTGGTAACAGAAAACACAGGAGCTCCACTGACTGAATACAACCTAGACAGACGCCAACAGTCAGATGTTCATTGCTATCTTGGCAACACAGCAGCACAAACCCAACTTTTACATCAACAATAAACAGAATAGTAAATAAAATAACATTGCTGTTCCCGTAAATGAGCTGCTGGAGCTCCTTCACAGCGTCAACCAGCAGCTCAGTTTCCTCTGCTGAGAAGTGTTTGTTGAACACGTCCAGGTAGCTGCACCGTTAAAATAGCAATCCACCAAAGTCAGAACTCACCTGATCTACTCTTAAAGAGAATGATGAGCAAGAGAAACTCTGAATGGTTTATTTCATGTTACGCCCACAATTAACCACACCCATGTCTCATCAATTAAGAGAATTAGTACATGCCTTTTGAGCATTGTGAGCCCCACAAGGTGTACTTTTCCTGTCATTAAGATAGCAAAGACACACTAACACACCCTAAATCAAGCTGCATAGTGCACAATTGACGCTCGCCTATAGATAACTAAAATAGAGCACTCTGAGATCACCTGAGATTATCTCAGAAACAAAGCCAGCAGCTCAGTTTCCTCTGCTGAGAAGAGTTTGTTGGACACTTCCAGGTAGCTGCACCGTTAAAATAGCAATCCACCAAAGTCAGAGCTCACCTGGTTCTACTCTTAAAGGTAATGATGAGCAAGAGATACTCTGATTGGTTTATGTGACACTCTGATTGGTTTATTTTACATTACGCCTAGAATTAAACACACCCATGATTAATTAAGAGAATTAGTACATGACTTTTGAGTGTTTTGAAATGCACAAGGTGTACTTTTCCTGTCGTTAAGATAGCAAAGACACAATGATATTGCCTACAGATCACTGAAATAGAGTTGAGTAATAATCTACAATGCAGAACTTTTTAAAAATAATTTAAAAAACAAACTTTTGACTGGTACTGTATTGCAAAATAATTCCCGTTTGCGCTGCGTTTTGAGCTGTGCAAGGTGTACTTTTCCTGTCGTTATGATAGCAAAGACACACTGATACTCCCTAAATCAAGCTGCACGGTGCACGGTTGACGCTCGCCTGTAAATCACTAAAATAGAGCACTCTCAGTCTGAAACAAAGCCGGAGTCTGAAGAGTTGAGTAATCTGTGGAGAAAGCGCCGCTGCTCACAAACGTGCCAAAAACTCACGACTTCAAACAAAGCAAATTCCACATTCCCAAACATTCCTTCATCCTCAAATCAACAAACTCTACAGAATACTCTCACAACTACACAAAACTAACGGAGGGAACGCCACTCAGTCGCTGGAGAGACGAGAGACGCTTTTCTTTACTAACAGAAGAAACAGAGAGTTTTTACTGAAGGTGTTCAGTAGAGTCTGAATACGGCACGCTCTGTTATCAACAGCACACAGGAGGAGCTTCATTTAACATGCCTACACTGCGTAAGAGTGTGTGTGTGTGTGTGTGTGTGTGTGTGTTTGTGTGTGTGACTGTGAATAAAACACACCTCACCTGCTCTTTCCACCTTATTCTGAATAACACCAAAGAAAAGGCCACGTTTGTTTATCTGTAGTAAATCACTGATACAGATTAGAACCACAGTAATAATTAACCTACAGCAGGGGTGTCCAAACTTTTTTTGTTGGGGGCCAGAAGGAGAAATATATTTGAAGTCACGGGCCACAGACTCTGTAATAAAACAAATAATGAAATATACCACTTTAAATAATACATTTTCCTGATTATTTCATTTACACACCATTTTACATGACTTACTATCTTTATCTTTGACAGTGTTGTGTAAACTAAGATTTTTCAAACTGATGTTTAATTTCAAGATGTCTCTTAATATTAAACTCCTTAATTACGACAACTTTTAGACTCTTTGGCCCGTTTTTCTGCGCTAAAACTGAGCACTCTCTCTGCTTTTAGACTCTTTGGCCCCGTTTTTCTGCGCTAGAAATGCGTACTCTCTGTTCTTTTAGACTCTTTGGCACGTTTTTCTGTGCTAGAAATGCGCACTCTCTCTGCTTTTAGACTCTTTGGCACGTTTTTCTGTGCTAGAAATGCGCACTCTCTCCGCTTTTAGACTCTTTGGCCCGTTTTTCTGCGCTAGAAATGCACACTCTCTCTGCTTTTAGACTCTTTGGCCCGATTTTGTGCACTAAAACTGCGCACCCTCTTTGCTTTTAGACTCTTTGGCCTGTTTTTCTGCGCTAAAACTTCACCCTCTCCGCTTTTAGACTTTTTGGCCCGTTTCTGACACCTAGCGTTCAAACTTTGAATCTCACATTATAAAAACCTGCTTAACAGCGGGCCAACTTTCATTCTATTTCTAAAATACCTCGCGGGCCGCTCCAAAAAAGGAAACGGGCCGCAAATGGCCCGCGGGCCGTAGTTTGGACACCTCTGACCTACAGAATAAGTAATACAATTTACTGTATTTTTGCACTATAAGGCGCACCAGATTATAAGGCGCATTATGCCTTCTTATGGGGAAGCACCTAAGTAAAAAAACATGTTCTTTTAAAGTTAAACAAGGGCTGGATGTTAATCTACACAGATTTTTCTCCTGAAAGTGGTTTATTTGGGTGATTAAAGTGCTTTTGTTTATTTACAGTAAGCTTATATTTCCAATATTTTGTCTAAGGGTGAATTTTCAGTGAAGTTTCTCCAGCACTAAGGCTGGGTGCAGCAGCATTAGCATTAGCATTAGCCGCTAACCACTACCAGCACTAGCAAGATGTAAATGCCGCCTGATAGCACTAGACTGAGGAACCTTGAGTTTTTTGGTAACCCAGGGTGATATTAGTTAGCGGTTCTTCCCACGTAGCTTTAGTTTTAACAGCGGCTAATGCTAATAATGCTCCAGCCTTAGTGCTGGAGAAACTTTACTGAAAACTCACCACCATTATAACACTGTACTTCAGCAGAGTGGCTTAACTGCTCTGTGCCCTGTCGATTTTTGGGAAAATTAAAGGATTTTATAGTCCAAAAAATATGTAAATCCATTAGTTGAAGGGCAGTAGTAAAAAACTGAAATAAAGGCTAAATCAGCAGAGTTACTAACACAACACCCAAAGATCTCAGTGTTGAGGAGCTCTATATAAATCCTATCCATCACCTTCCACAGAGGAGGAGCTGCGTCTGTGGTTGAATTAATGCTAAAATAATGCTAATTAAATCTTATAGCTCTCAATCATATTTTTAATACAAATTTAAACATCTTAAAAAATTGGAGTATGCTGATTATGTGACTACATTTATAATCTGATTACTAAATTAAAATCCTGCTTTCTTAATCAGATTTTTACACCTTATTCTGATCTAGGAATTGAAAGTATGCCGTTTTCTACTACTTGAATAAATTAGATAACTTAAGAAATCTGATTACTGAATTAAAATACAAATCTAAATCAGACTTCTTAAATCAGATTTCTTAATCAGATTTTCTTTTAGATTATTATTATAAAATAAGAAATTGGAGTATGCTGTTTGCATGATTAACTGCAAAAAATGAGATGACTGCAAAAATATGATTATTGAGTTAAAATCCATCTCTATCTTTTTAATCAGATTTTTAAATCAGAGTTCATTGCTCAATGTATTACTTTAATAATCAGAGTATTAGTGCAGTAATCGGATCATGATTTTTCAGAGCACAAAGTTACTTTAATAAAAGCAGGACAAACTGAGCATGCGTCCAAATCGTTTTGTCCATATAAATATAAATAATTTCTATGTAAAATATGATGTAACGCGTGTGTTGCTTGTGTGCGACGGTGTTTACAGATAGATACTGCAGAAGTGCTCAGAGCTGCTATAGATTATATAGCGCAGATTAGGAGGTTTACACGCTGCTCCAGCAGCACTGCAGCCTCTTACTGTTATTCAGATTTCACGCTATGCAGCAGAGCACAGGCGCAGAGATAAGGGGATGAGGAAGAGAGGGGGAGGAGTGTATGGAGTTTATCTTTTCTTCTACAGCAGCGGTCAAAAGTCACAAACAACATTTTTCTTTTTATAGTTTTCTCTCTGCTTTAACCCTTTCAGACCTGAATTATGTGCCAGTGATGGAAAAATGTAAATAATTAGGGCTATCAATGTTAACGCGTTAACGCACATTGATTAATTTGGAATCAGTAACGTATTATTTTTTTGTATTTACACAGTTAATTACACCACCAAATTTGACCCCAACTTCTGCCACAATCTGCCCCACCTGATTGATTTTCTAAAGTGGTTTGCCTGTGGTGAGAACGTGATCTGGTCTCGATCTGACACAACTATCAAATATACTCCTTTAATACAGCTCTGCAAAAAATAAGATTTTACTTAAAATGATGAGTTTCTTTGATTTTACCAAATTTGAATTTTTGCACCAGGAGTAAAGCAGCATAAAGTTATCCAAAAGCAGTGTGTAAGACTGGTGGAGGAGAACATGATGCCAAGATGCAAGGAAAAAACTGATAAAAACCAGGGTTATTCCACCAAATATTGATTATTTCTGAACTCTTAAAACTTTATGAATATGAACTTGTTTTCTTTGCATTATTTGAGGTCTGAAAGCTCTGCATCTTTTTTGTTATTTCAGTCATTTCTCATTTTCTGTAAATAAATGCTCTAAATGAGAATATTTTTATTTGTAATTTGGGAGAAATGTTGTCTGTAGTTTATAGAATAAAACAACAATGTTCATTTTACTCAAACATAAACCTATAAATAGCAAAATCAGAGAAACTGATTCAGAAACTGAAATGATCGCTTCATTTTTTTTCAGAGCTGTGTTAGCCAGATAATATACTGCCATGAAGAAACACTGTCTCTGCTGCTCCATGCTGTTTACACACTAAGAGGGTGTATGTGCTGTGTTCACTGCTCACATCTGCGCTGCACGACCCATTAAAAACACTGTGTTTAAAAGCACAGCGGCAGATTTTCAGTGTTTTGTGTTAAATCTGTGCTTCACACTGCACAGATATAGGTTGATTGATTGATATACACACTGGAACTGTAAGAACCAACCAAGGAGATTTGGATGCAAACGCAGGCAGGCTTTATTAATCCAAAACGCAAGGCAAAAATCGTAATTCAAAATACAGGCAGTAGTTCAAAACCAGGAATAAATCACTAGGCAAAATCGTAGTCAAAAAACAGGCAAGGATCAAAAAAACAGATATAATAAACACAGACGTAAACGCTCGATAAGACACTAGAGTGGCAATATCTCGCAACTAGACTTAGTAAAAGTCCCAGTATAAATAGTCTCAGTAATAAGCTGATGTCCCACAGGTGTGTGGGAGGGGCGGAGTCAGCTTATTAGTACTCCGGCGAAGCTGATCTTAAAGGTGCAGGTGTGACAGGAACACAGAATCTTCTACCTATATTTACTTTCTCGTTCCCGCACCAGACAGCTCTGGCCAATCAGAGGAGACAATGTGCTTGTGTGGTTTATTGGTGCACCTTTTGGTGTGTTTAGGTTTATACCTGTGTTAAACCAAACCAAACAGAGGGAGAAATGCTCCAAATAAACAAACTCATCAACTGATCCTGCTTTCTATGGTATTTTATGATTCATAACAACAGCTAGGAGACTGAAGTACAGCATTATACCAACACCGAGGCAGAAGCAGTATTAGCATTAGCCGCTAACCCTTCTAAGCGCTAGCTCTTTCGCTGTTCAAAGGTTAGTATATTGGACTGTAATCTGCGTGTTTACCATGTTAAAACCAGCTACTAGCAGTTAGCCGCTAATGCTAATGCTCCAGCCTTAGTGCTGGAGAAATTTGAGAACCTAAGCCTACTGTAAATAAATGGAAGTGCTTTACAAAGAGTTCCTAAACTAAATCTTAAAAATAAAAAGAAATCTGGTAAGGTTCTAAACATTATCTAAGCTTGGTGTATCTCTTGGTGCTAGTCTTTACAAGTATTCTAAACAACAAGGCACTGTTACTGTAAGTCGCTCTGGATAAGGCCGTCAGCTAAATACAGTAAATGAATTTGCAAGAATGTAAAATATAAAACATATTCTGATCTGTATTAGCATTAGACGATAACCACTCTAAGCGCTAGCTCTTTCAGCCATTCAAAGGTGAGTATATTGCTTGTTTACCGTGTTAAAAAAAGCTACTAGCAGTTAGCCGCTAATGCTAATGCTCCAGCCTGAGTGCTGGAGAAATTTGGAAATCTAAGCTTACTGTAGATAAACAGAAGTGCTTTACAAAGAGGTCCTTATCTAATCTTTTAAAAAACAAATAAAAAGAAATCTCTAAAGGTTCTAAACATTATCTAAGCTTGGTGTATCTCTTGATCCTAGTCTCTAAAAAATAGCGATAGATGTTTTGAAGTTAACAACAAAGCACTGCTACTGTAAGTCACTCTGGAAAAGAGCATCTGCTAAATACAGTAAATGTAAATGTAAGAATGTAAAATATAAAACATACTCTGATCTGTATTAGCATTAGCAGATAACCACTCTAAGCACTAGCTCTTAAGCTGTTCACAGGTGAGTATTATCGGCCTGTAGCCTGCTGCTAACCCCAGCTAACCACTGCTGGAGGAGTATTAGCATTAGCCGCTAACCACGCTAAGTGCTAGCTCTTTCACCTGTTCAAAGGTGAGTATATTGGACTGTAGTCTGCGTGTTTATCGTGTTAAAACCAGCTACTAGCAGTAAGCTGCTAATGCTAATGCTCCAGCCTTAGTGCTGGAGAAATTTGGAAATTTAAGCTTACTGCAGATAAACGGAAGTGCTCTACAAAGAGGACCTTATCTAATCTTTTAAAAAAATGAAAAGAAATCTCTAAAGGTTCTAAACATTATCTAAGCTTGGTGTATCTCTTGATCCTAGTCTCTTAAAAAATAGTGATAGATGTTTTGAAGCACTGTTACTGTAAGTCACTCTGGATGAGGGCGTCTGCTAAATACAGTAAATGTTAATGTAAGAATGTAAAATATTAAACATATTGTGGTGTCATGCCCACACTCAGCTCTACTTACGATTTCCAGTCACAGGACTACACTACCCAGAACGCCTCATTCAGCGACTTCTACGATCCTGTGACTCCTTCAGGAAGTAAATCACCTGAGTACTAGCACCTGGGGATCCAGGTACAAAAAACAACCCAGAATTCCAGAAGTTGAAGTTCTGAGTATTGCTTCGGTTTGTCCAGAATTACTACACGTTTCTCTTTGCCTTGTATTCTTTTTTTGGTCCCACTTTATAATAAGTGTCCCTAAGTACTATCTAGTTACACGGTAACAATCCATGTAACTACAGTGTAACTACTGATGAAGTACACATTGTTACAGATTAACTACAGAGGTACAGGTTATGTAATTACACATGTGTATTAAGGTTAATTTTGACTTGTGTAAGTACACGTGTGTACTAGGCTGAGTGTACTTACACATGTAGTAGAGCAAGTGTACATACACATGTGTAACAATGTGTGTGTACTTACACATATGCAATAGTGTGTGTAGTAGACAATAGCTGTTAGATAAGTTTATACTCAAATTATCACATGCATTGTTACACATGTGTAAGTACACTTTCTCTATTACTTGTGTAAGTACATTTACCCTGAATTAACCCAAAATTAACCTTGATACACATGTGTAATTACATAACCTGCACCACTGTAGTTAATCTGTAACAATGTGTACTTCATCGGTAGTTACACTGTAGTTACATGGATTGTTACCGTGTAACTACATAGTACTTAGGGACACTTATTATAAAGTGGGACCTTTTTTTTCCGTGTGCCTCTTTTTTACTTTTTGCCTGCCTTTTTTTTTTTTGCTTCTCTACCTGTTTACCAAACTCTGGACTGTTTATATCGACCCTGGTATGTTTTCTCCTGTACGACTTTCTGTATTCCTTCTTTTGTTATTAAAGCTTTGATTTTTACATCTGCGCTTATCTGAGTTCTGCCCAAATATGAGATCTGGTCTGTTTAACATTTTTTTTATTGTTAAAAATAATCTTTTTTACATTTACAGGAATCATTTATGTATTTGCTTTGGCTGTGAGTCTTTTATTTTTTATTACTTGCAGCAAAAATGCATGAAAGAGATTGGATTTTCTGTTGGACTCGGACTGAGGCTGAACGCGCCTCATTAGCATTTTGATTTGTCTTTGTTTTTGGACGCTATTTTCTGCTGTGTATCTGAAAACCCATTCGATTCCTCGTTTCCTGTTAAACGGGAGACTTTTTTTTCTGCTTATTTACATCGTGAAGGTTAGATGTACAGTCTCGCAGTGTTTCCCCTCCGCCGCTCTGATAATCGCTGTGTGAATTGTGTAATTGCACGGCGGCACTTTAAAGTGGCGTGTAAACAGTGGTGTACGGAAGGCGGGAGCGTCTCGAGCTGCAGAGGTGCTGCGGGTTAATGTACTGCTGGGCTTCGGGCTTTTCACTAAACGCATGTCGCATTTCCCAGGTGCTGAAGGAGCTGCAACACTCGCGCGCACTTTTTATGACAAGCTGTGAAAATTCGCCCTCTGAGGAAAACACAACTCCTGACCTTCCCCTCCGCAGTCGAGTGGAGTCTATCACCAGAGTTCAGCATTTCACTAACTCACACTGATTATACCATTTACACAGTTACTATATTCACTAATACCACATTACTACAACTTTACTACTGTTCACAACACAAGCCTTATAACAAGTTCACCATGTCCAGAAGAAGCTCTGCCCACTTCTCTACTACAATACAGAGCTACTATATTCACTAATACCACTTTACTACAACTTTACTACTGTACACAACACAAGCCTTATGTTCACCATGACCAGAAGAAGCTCCGCCCACTTCTCTTCTGTACAATACAGGGGAGAAGAGGAGGAATAGAGGGAGGAATGGAGGGATGGATGGAGGGATGGATGGAGGGATGGATGGGCTGAGTTAGAGCGTGAAGGATGACGGACTATTTACGGAGGAATATTGATTGGATCAGTCAGTGCAGACAGGATAGAGATGAAGTGAGAACATCAGGCCGGTTCAGCCGGGAATTGTGGGGGATAAGTCAAAGGCACGGCAGGAGAACGAGCTCAGGGAAAAGAAAAAACACTCAAACTGCAGGAACAAAAAGAACAGATAAAATAAAGAGAGAGAGAAAATGCCTACCAGGAGACTGCTTATTTAATGAACTATTACTCTCTTTAATTATATTATTGCACTGTATTTATATAGTATTGTGAGTTGTGTCGTGTATTAGTGTGTATTATCCTGGCATTACTGTCCTGCTTGCTTTTTTTCTATTCTATCAATCACTGAACTGAATATCTGGAGCCGAATCACAATAGAGTTGAATTGAATTTAATATTTTAATGCTATTTAAGCAACAATACACTCTAGGTTTGTGCTATAATCTGCAATATTGGCACTGCTGTGCTGTGGTGAGAGGCACGTTATAGCACGAAGCTTGAGTGTATTATTGCGATTATACCACAGTTCAATTATCGAACGCCTCTCAGCCAATCACATTGCAGGGTTGGAATTAACTGTGGTATAATTAACGGTAATTGAAGCACAAATCTCATTATTTAAAAGCTCTTACATCTCCCTCATCTGCTGACCTGTTACGGACAGTGGGTACAGATCCCTACAGTATCTCACTGTAGAATTTGAGCGGCGTGTACACCCCTCACATTTTTGTGAATGTTTTTATAAATTTTTATGGGAAAACACTGAAGATATGACACTTTGGGACAGTTTGATACCGTGAGGGTGCAAAAAATGCGCCTTGCATGGCTCAAAAGCATGGCAAAGTGCATATATTAATTCTCTTAATTAATCATGTGTGTGTTTTGGGTGTAATATGAAATAAACCAATCAGTGTGTCAGTTCTCATTCCCTTTAAGAGGAAGGTGAGCTCTGACTTTGCTCTCTGGCACGTTCATATCTTAAGAGTGCAGCACTTTTAAACTGCTGGTTCATGCTGTGAAGATACACTAGCAGCTTATTAAGGGAACAGCAATTTTTTATTTTAAGTTATTTTATACTTTATTCTTCATGGTTAAAGATAGGATTGTACGGCTAACTGGTGACTGTTGTCAGGGTTTTAATCAGTCAGTGGCGCACCTGTATTTCCCGACGACAAGATAGAAACACAGCAGAAATTTACCTGAACACACCTCACTTTCAGGCCACCGCAACCAACCATCAGTGTAGATATGTTCATAAACTCTGACGCTATTTTAACAGTGCAGGCACAAGGTGTGAAAATAGACTGTTGACAGAGTGTACAATAGCGCCCTTGGGTACAATGTAAAGTAATATAGTTTGTATAACAGTGTAAATTTGCTGTGCCCTTAAAATAACGTCCAGCAGATTCTAATGTAATATCGACCCCAAACACACCTCCAAGATGACAAAGTTGCTTTGCTGAAGAAGCTGAAGATAAAAGTGATGCACTGACTGGCCCTATTGAGCATCTGTGGGGCATCCTCAAACGGAAGTTGGAAAACTGCAAGGTCTCTCTAACATCCACCAGCTTTATGATGTCATAATAAAGTGAAAGAAGATTTTAGTAGCATCCAGTAAAGCTCTAGTGAACTCCATGCTCAAGCGAGTTAAGGTAGTGCTGGAAAATAATGGTGACCACATAAAATATTGATACTTTGGGCAAAATTTGGCCATTTTCACTTTTGGCCATTTACTTGCTCTTAATAGCCGTATGTTATTGTTGAGTTATTTTGAGGGCACAGTAAATTACAGGGTTCATACACTTTTTAACCAATACATTTCCATGATTTTTCCATGCCTTCAAGGCAAATTTTCACGACCATACAATTTTTAAAACAGTGCAGACATGGACAATAAAACCAAAAATCAGCTAAATAAACTTTAATCCAAATTGATTAAAGTAGACTTAAATGAATCTGACACACAATCTTTAATAATAAAATGTGTGTCAGATCCTGAGAGCTCCATTTAGGTCTAAAGAACTGAATTAACTCTGAGCTGATATATGTTCGCTCAAAATAGATTTTCTCCATCAATAAACTGAAACACAAATATTTCTAGACCAAATTTCCATAACTCTTCCCAAAACTTTCTGTGTCTTTTTTATTTTTCCAAAACTTATCCAGACCTGGAAATGGCTATTTTCAAATTCCATGACTTTTCCATGTTTTTCATGATCATACGAACCCTGAAATTAACACTGTTATACTATAGCCATACACGGACTACTTCACACTGTATTAAAGAGTCATATCTTCAGTTTTTCCCATTAAAAAATATAATAAAATATTTTCAAAAATGTGAAGGGTGTGAAATACTGTATATAACCATTGCGTTTACTAAAATAACCATTCTAAACCCCATTTTTAACAGTGTACTCTATGGTATCCAGCTGTGAGCCGCTGGAGTCCCATCACCCCCACCTCCTCAGGAAATGCTGCTGGGAGGTGATGAGTTAGCATGTTTGTGATTGGACGTTGAGAATTTGCACCTTCTACAGTTTTTTTCTGCTTGTTTGTGTGAAGTTTACCTCAGAAATAATGAAACTGAGTGTACGAGCCGATGTTTTAAGACGTATACGCCCTGGGGCCACGAGCAGAGCTAACCATTCAGTATAGAAGCAGGCAATGGCCTCATATAGGTCAAAAGCCCTATACAGCGCCCCCCGCGAGAACTGGGCAAACTGCAGGGTGTGCGGAAAATATTACACTTATTAATACAAATAAAATAAGAGAGCACTCAAAAATGATGAGTTTCTTTTACCAAATTTTACCAAACTAAAAACCTCTGGAATATAATCAAGAGGAAGATGGATGATCACAAACCATCAAACCTCCAAACTGAACTGCTTGAATTTTTGCACCAGGAGTAAAGCAGCATAAAGTTATCCAAAAGCAGTGTGTAAGACTGGTGGAGGAGAACATGATGCCAAGATGCATGAAAAAAACTGTGATTAAAAACCAGGGATATTCCACCAAATATTGATTTCCAAACTTTGATAATTTATATATGCATATATACAGCTCTGGAAAAAATAAGAGATCACTTCAGTTTCTGAATCAGTTTCTCTGATTTTGCTATTTATAGGTTTATGTTTGAGTAAAATGAACATTGTTGTTTTATTCTATAAACTACAAACAACATTTCCCCCAAATTCCAAATAAAAATATTGTCATTTAGAGCATTTATTTACAGAAAATGAGAAATGTCTGAAATAACAAAAAAGATGCAGAGCTTTCAGACCTCAAATAATGCAAAGAAAACAAGTTCATATTCATAAAGTTCAGAAATCAATATTTGGTGGAATAAACCAAATTGCATCTTGGCATCATGTTCTCCTCCACCAGTCTTACACACTGCTTTTGGATAACTTTATGCTGCTTTACTCCTGGTGCAAAAATTCAAGCAGTTCAGTTTGGTGGTTTGATGGTTTGTGATCATCCATCTTCCTCTTGATTATATTCCAGAGGTTTTTAATTTTGTAAAATCAAAGAAACTCATCATTTTTAAGTGCTCTGTTTTTTTCCCCAGAGCTGTATATGTGAATTCGAAGGCATAGATTGTTAACATGAGGGCACCTTTAGAGGAGCATTTTTGTTAAATTATTCATGGTATAAAGAGCACATTATCTTAATTTATTGCAAGAAGTTTTAGCCACTAAAAAGGGTATTTTAATGCATGGAGAGTCACTAGAGAAGGGGCAGTTGCCCCCCCCCCCCTGCCCCCCTCTATTAAGTTTTAGAGTGATAAAAGCCTTCACTTGACTTTTTGTTTGGCTTTTGACACAAACAAAGGCAAACAAAACGACTCATATCAGAGCGCTGCAGTGGCTGCAGAGCAATTGGTCGGACAGCAGCGATAAATAAAATCGGAGAGATTTGATTGGTGCAGAGATGAAGGAGGCGCGAGGCAGCTGTACGGACTAAATGGCTCCACAGAGCAGAATGAAGAACTGCAGTTTACATCTCAGTACACCATTCAGGTGCGCCTGTGGTGTCATTTATAGAAAATAATGAGGGTAAAGTATGAATTATGAGTCTCTGTGTGTCATAAGTGTTATTATTTGTCATATTTCTTGGAAACAAGAGGAAGAACAGTGTGAAAAGTGCTGACTGTTAACTTTCAATCCATCCTACATCAGTGTTTACAAGCAGAAAAGGAGATATCTGATAATCTGATAAAAAAATTAGGTGTTTACTATTGTGTATGTCACCACTGTGCACCTTGGACACGTTAAAAAAACTTAAATTCATTGTTTTCTCATTGTTTTAAAATGTTCTAAATTGTAGATTAATACTAAAGTCATCCTAACTTTGAAGAAAGTCATATTGAATTCATTTATTAAACAAAAAAAGTGTTAAACCAGAATATGTTTTATATTTTGGGGGCACTGTATTGTCCAAAATCTTTTTGTATACTGAAGCATTAAGAGTTCCTTACACTGAACTAAGGGGCTGAGCCCAGTTCCTAAATATCAAACCCCACCATAATCATAATGATCCCCCCTCTACCAAACTTTACACTCAGCACAATGCAGTCAGACAAGTACAGATCTCCTGAAAACCACCAACCCTAGAACTCATCCATCAAATAATAAGAGTGAGAGAGAGAGTCTCTATTTTAAATATATATATATATATATATATATATATATATATATATATATAAAACCAGTGAAAAGTTTGGACACACTCTAAATTCATTGTTTTTTTTATTATTTTAAAATGTTCTACATTGCTTATTAATACTAAACACATGGAACTATTTAGTAAACCAAAAAGTGTTAAACAAACCAGAATATGTTTTATATTTTAGATTATTTTAATTCAAAGTAGCACCTCTTGTTTAAATGATCAGTTTTGAACATCTCTGCTGGATTTTCTCAGTCAGTTTTATGAGGTAGAGTCTCCTGGAATTCAGGCTTTCAGTTAACAGCTGTGCTGAACTCATCAAGAGTTAATTACTTGAATGTCTTGTCTCTTAATGTAAAGTTTGAGAGCATCAGTTAAAGTAAAGTAGTGAAGAGGTAGAGTTACAGGTATACAGTGAATAGTGAATATTTGAGTGATATAAGTTCGAATCCAGATTATGAGAAGCAAGAACAATCCGAAAAGAAGAATAAAAAAAAAATTGAAAGTATCCTCAAGTGCAGTCACCGCAAAGATCATCAAAAATGTTATAATGATGGAACTGGCACTTATCAGGGCCGTACCAGGAAAAGAAGAGCGAGATATATTCTGGTGTGTATTTGGTGTCACTCTGTAAAGCAGCTATTCAGCTTTGGGGTACAGTTTGGTGTAGCAGCGCTAAAGCTAACCTTAGTGAGGGGACAAGTGAGCGGGTCAGAACCGGTCAGAACACACACACACACACACACTCTCTCACACACACACACACACACACACACACACACACACACACACTGGACAGGCTGTTTGTTATGCCGCTCGGTCCGCGGGTACTCTGCTCATTTGTTCTGAGCGTTTGGTCACAGCTGGTTCTGCTCTACAGAGAATGATAAGCGAGCGCTAGCAGGACTACAGGACCACTGGGCAGCAGAAACAGAGGACAGCAGGACTCTAGAACCACAGGACCTCAGAACTGCAGGACATCAGCAAGACCATGTGACCGCAGGACTGTAGGAACACAGTACTAGAGGACAATCAGCTTGTGAAGAACCATAGGACCAAAGGAACAGAAGGACAACAAGACTGCAAAACTGCAGGTCCAGAGAACTACAGGACTGCAGGACCTACAGAAGTGCAGAACAGAAGGACAGCAGGACTACAGGACAAATGGACTGCATGACCACAGGATCAGAGAACTGTAGGACTGTAGGACTACAGAACAGCAAGACCACAGTACAAAACTGTGTAACAGACAGATCAGAGGATCACAGGACAGCAGGACGATAGTGTCGTTGGACTGCAGAACTGCAAAACTACAGGATTAAATGACAGCAGGACCAAAGAACAGCAGAACAAGATGATCACAGGCCAACAGAACAAATGTGTGGCAGGACAACAGGGCAGAAGGACAGCAAGACTAGACACATGAACTGCAGGACAAGAGGCCAGAAAGTCAGGAAAGCTACAGAACTGAAAACCACAGGATTACAGGACCACAGAGGTCTGTGATTCTGTTTTATATGTATTTTATATGTATCTGTATTATATAGTAAACGCTGTATCCAGTGTTATGCATTAGCAGAATCAGCACTGAGGACGATGCTGTTAGTGACACTGGCCGTGAGATAAATGATGATTCATTAAACCGGCTGAGATGAGAAGAGTCTGACCGGCCGGTGTCTGAGATCCAGCTCTGTGAAGAATAACCACACACACGTCTGATTAACCACACACACGTCTGATTAACCACACACACGTCTGATTAACCACACACACGTCTGATTCTGTGTGAAGCGTTAAATGAACTCGTGTGGTGAAGCAGAGTTAAATGCATGCCCAGGGTTTAATGATGCTTGCTTTAAAAGTGTCTAAAATGCCTATATTTATATCTTTCTCACTCAAATAATTTTAGTACAACAGGTGAAGAAATAGCAGAAGCTTAAATGAATACAATAAGAAATAAGATTAATAAACCATTTAAAAATTAATTGTTTTGTTTGGCCAACTGGACACTTGGCAAAAGAGTCCAGGCCAAATACTGTATTATACTCAGCAACTGCGTTGTTGGTACAGGTAGCTTGGGCCGATTTCCATATTATACTCTGCAACCAGAGTGTTGGCACAAGACTTTTGGGCCAATTCCTGTATTATACTCAGCAACTGGAGAGTTGGCAAAAGTGGCTCGAGCCAGTTCCTGTATTTTACTTGGCAAACGTGATGTTGGCAAGAGTCGCTCAGGCCAATTCCCGATTCCCACGGTGTTAGCAAAAGCATCTGGGACTCTTTCTGTATTATAATTTGCAACCAGAGTGTTGCCACAAAAAGCGCAAGCCAATTCCTGTTTTATACTCAGCAACTCGAGAGTTGGCAAAAGTGGCTCGGGCAAATTTGCATATTACGGTAAGCAACTGGAGATTGGCTAAAGCTTCCTGGACCGATTACTGTATTATACTTTGCAACCAGGGTGTTGGCACAAGTGTCAGAGACTAATCCTCGTATTATAATCGGCAAACGTGGTGCTGGAAAAGGGGCTCGGGCCGTTTTGTGTATTATACTTAATAACTGTGGTGTGGGGGGGAGGGGTGGGGTTTGGGGGGTTACATGTATCTCTGTGTTTGGGCCCCATTCAAAAGCTCCTGAGCTTCCTAGGGTGTCCCTTTTCACATGATATAAATGTTGAAGTTTGTCTTGTTGTTCTGAACATGTGTGTGTGAATAAATAAATGATGATGATGATGATGATGGTGTTGAGAGCTAGAGACCGGGCAAAAGCATCCTGGACCGATTTTTGTATTATACTGAGCAACCAGGGTGTTGGCACAAGCAGCTTGGGTCATTTCCTGTTATATACTTAGCATCCGGAGTGTTGCGACAAGAGCCTCGAGCCGATTCCTGTATTATAGTCAGCAACTTGGGGGTTAGCAAAAATGGCTTGGGCCAATTTGCATATTATACTTAGTAACTGAAGAGTTGGTAAAAGCATCCTGGACTGATTCCTGGATTATACTGAGCAACCAGGGTGTTGGCAAAAGTGCCCTAGACCGTAACCCTCCTATTATAATCGGCAAATGTGGTGTTGGAAAAGAGTCTTGGGCCGTTTCACATATTATTCTCGGCAACGGAGGTTTTGGCACAAGCATCTCAGGCCAATTCCTGTATAATACTCAGCAACCGAAGAGTTGGCACAAGCAGCTTGGGCCGATTCCCTGTATTACACTAAGCAACCAGGGTATTGGCAAATAAAAAACAGATTCCTGTATTATACTCCGCAACCAAAGTGGTTTTGGCCGATTTGCATAAAAGTGCCAAAGATTTGCCAAAAGTGCCCGGATTGATTCCCATATTGTAATCGGCAAACATGGTGTTGGAAAAGTGGCTTGGGCCATTTCCCATATTATACTCGGCAAACAGGGTGTTTAAACGAGCAGCTCGGGCCATATCTTGTATTATATATATATATATATATATATATAAACGGAGAATTGGCACAAGTTTTCCAGAATGGTTATTTTATTTTATTGCAGATAATATACATAGCATGAAAGTATGGGGTCATCATCATTTTTTATTTTAAATCTGGTGGTTTTGATGTTATGGCTGATTTGGTATACAGATTCTAAATCTCCTGCTGCATGTGCTCTGCAATGCCATGTCTAATCAGAGTGTAAATGTCGTTTAATGGTGTGATTTACAGGTTTTTACAGCACCAGTAAATTCCCTCATCTAACATGCAGGACAGTCCAGCAGTCTGTCTCCCGCTCGGCTCCCACTGGCTAAACTCCTAATTGAATCCCAAAGTCCAGAGCAGAGCTGCCCTGTCTGATCTCTGGCAGCAGCAGCACCAGGAAATTAAAATGCTTTATTTCTGCTTTTCTACTGAATTCAGACAGATTTATATGGTGAAAACACTGCGTTCTTAAAGACCTACAAAGTCCTGAGTCATTCTGGGGCTGGTGTACTGCCCTTATTAGGAGCTCTTACAGACGTGCAGAATTGGGCTGAATGTGGTTTATACTCCAACCAACGTGTGGTGACAAACATCTCAGGATGATTCCCATATTTTCGTATTATCTTTAGCAACTGGGGTGTTGGCACATACAGCCCGGGCTTATTCCCATATTATACCTGGCAACTGGTGTTGGAAAAAGAATCCGGGATCAATTCCAGTATTCTAATCGCCAACCAGGATGATGACAAATATGGCTTGGGCTGATTCCCATATTATACTCAGCAACCGTGGACTTGGCACAAGTGTCCTAGATGGATTCCCAATTAAAATCACATTCAGGGCGTTGGCAAAATGTCTGGGACTAATTCCCATATTCTAATTAGCAACCAAAGTGTTGGCAAAAGTGGATTGGGTCGATTTCCATATTATGCTTGGCAACCAGAGACTTAGTAAAAGTTCCCCAGACCGATTTTGGTATTATACTTGGCAACCGGGGTATTAGAAAAAAAAGCGTCTGAGACCAATTTCCATATTATACTCAGCAACCAGAGACTTGGCAAAAGCGTCCGGGATCAGTTCCTGTATTCTAATTGCCAAATGTGGTGTTAGCAAAAGTGGCTTGGGCCGATTCCCATATTATACTTGGCAACCGTGGACCAATTCCCATATTCAATTAGCAACTAGGGTGTTGGCAAAAGTGGCTTGAGCCAGTTACAACTGGAGACTTAGTAAAAGTGCCTCAGACTGATTGCTGTATTATACTAGGCAACCGGGGTATTAGAAACGTAAATGTGTCTTGGGCCAATTCCCATATTATACTCAGCAACTAGAGACTTATTAAATGTGTCCCAGAATGATTCTCATATTATACTAGGGAACCGAGGTATTGGAACCAGTGGCTCAGGCCGATTCCCATTTTATACTAGGTAACCGAGGGCATTGGAATGAGTGGCTCGGGACGATTCCCATAGTATACTAGGGAACCGAGGTATTGGAACGAGTGTCTCGGGACGAGTCCCATATTATACTAGGGAACCGATGTATTGGAATGAGTGGCTCGGGCCAATTCCCATATTATACTAGGCAACCGGGGTGTTGGCAAATTTGGTTTGGGCTAATTCTCATATTATACTCAGCAACCGGGGTATTGGAACGAGTGCCTCAAGTCATTTCCCATATTATACTCGGAAACTAGGGTGTTGGCACTGGATGTAAGCTAAGAATTTGGGCCAGAATCAGGGCAATATTTAAACCACAACTTTGCAGATGCAACTACAAGATAAACTATAAGGATATTGACGTTTTAAAATGTGAAAATCTGATGTGTTTCCTGATGTTTAATCCTTAAATTTTAGAAATGCTTTCCAAAGCTTTCTTATTTGCTTTAAGTATTGAAGAAAAGGGTAAAAGAAGCAGAATAATAAAGTATACAGAGAAACAGATATAGAACTACAGTCTGTAATTATTACAGAACTACAGACTCGTCTGTAGGATCAGCAGAGCTGAAAATAAAATGGATAAAGGGTGTAGAAACAAGCATATGTTCTTCTTTGTCCTTAAAAGACTTCTATTTATCATTGTAAAAAGTGTAAATCTGGCAGACTGTGGGTCTCTGTGTTTAAGTGTCGGTGCGGGAGACGGTTTAAATTTGTAGACTGTGTGAAAGTTCCCCTTTTTATATATTCATATAAAGGTAATATCTCCGGGTGTTGAGTGAAGATCTGCTCTGGGCCGGGCGACGCCGGCTGGCTGCCTCCAGAATTAAATTTAACAGCTTGAGGAAACTCAATCCATCAAAATTCCCTTCCTATTACTTTCATCTGGGGGTTTTATGCAGAGCGAGTCTGAAAGACTGCAGCGACTCTCCGGCAGACGGGCACAAGCTGGCACCGCCGACACGTCCCTGAACCCGCCTCATAAAGCAGGTCTGACTGTGCACAGAAGATCAGGTGTTAAATCAGGTGTAGGTGAGTCAGCAGAGGCGATGAGTGAAGTCCTGGTTCTGCTGTTTCTGGGTTACACTGCTGCTGCTGCATATTCATCAAACATGCATTATAAAAAAATAGGAACTCAAATGTTCCAGACCTGAATCCCATTTAAAAAACCTTTGGAATATAATCAAGAGGAAGATGGATGATCACAAGCCATCAAACCACCAAACAGAACTGCTTGAATTTGTGCACTAGAAGCTGCATAAGGTCACCCAAAAGCAGTGTGTAAGACTGGTGGAGGAGAACATGATGCCAATACACATGAAAACTGTGATCAAAAACCAGGGTTATTCCACCAAATATTGATTTCTGAACTCTTAAAACTTTATGAATATGAATTTGTTTTCTTTGCGTTATTTGAGGTCTGAAAGCATCTTTTTGCATATTTTGACCGTTTCTCATTTTCTGCAAATAATCAGAATCACTTTATTTCGCCAAGTATGTTACACATACAAGGAATTTGGCTTAGTGAGAGCTACACATGTATGTCATGTAACAGTTACACAGACTATTGACAAACATTACACTACTAAAGAAGGTACAATAAACAATAAATAAAATAAGACTGTAGTTGAAAGTACTAAAGGAATAAAGAGCACTGAAGAGCAACAGAAGCTAAGAGACAAATGACATTATGATATGATATTTTTCATATTCATATGTGTACAGTTCTAAATGTATTTTATTTTATTATATTAATATACATGAATATATATGAATGTTATTCATATTCATATTATGTTCATTTTACTCAAACATAAACCTATAAATAGAAAAATCAGAGAAACTGATTCAGAAACTGAAGTGCTCTCTTAATGTTTTCTGGAGCTGAATATATATATATATATATATATTAGTGCTGTCAAAATTAATGTAATTAAACTTTGATTAATCTGAGAACCTTAACGTTTAATTTTTTAACGCATTAATCATTTTACCCATTTTGGCCCCAACATGTCATAATTTACTCTTTTTACAGAGCTTATTTATTTAGCAATATAAACATAAACACAAGTTTAGAAGGTAAATTACTTTCTATTTAAAAATATTGTACCAAAAGTCAAAGGTTTGGACACACACACACACACACACACACACACACACACTGAATACGGAAATCATCCAGACCATAAAGGAGCACATAAGGAATCATGTAGTAACTTAATAGTGTTAAACAAACCAAAATATTTTTTCGAAGTATTTAGGAGCTCTTATCTGGGGAGCTTTTAATTTGCGGTGTCTGAGGCTGGTAACTCTTGCTCTTTTCCTCCTAGGGCGGTCCTGATGAGTGCCAGTTTCATCATTTATGATATTTTTGATGGCTATTGCAGTGACTGCACTTGAGGATACTTTCAAAGTTCTTGAAATTCTTCTTCTTTTTTCGGATCGACGACACAAAGAAACGTCCTTCTTCTGATTCTGCTCAGGAAATTAAAGATGCTGAATCTGATTAAACTCATAGAGAAGCATCGTCTACTACTACTTTATCTCCTTTAAAGCCACATTCCAATATATACATATATATATATATATATACACTGTGGAGTGCAGAGCTGACTGACGCCACAGAATGGAAGGTATTTTGCGTCCTCCTTTAAAAGATCAACCTCTATAAGTTTCTCCATAAAGCCGCAGCCTTTTATTACATGCCGTGCGCTCGTACGGAGCGGGACGCTCCGCTCCGGATGTGTCAAATCCATCATCCTGCACAGTGAGAGTAATTGGATTTCCGATTTGATTAGCTGTTCACAGCGGATCTCCATACCTGTTCTTTCGGCGGAAGATTTATTGAGCTTGCCAAAGCGCAGAACCACCGAACGGGTTCTCCGCCCGACAGACACTGACATACAGTCAATTACTCCATGAGAAATGCTGGAGGTGGCACTTCCTGAGGGGGCGGAGATAATTCTCCCAGGATTCCTCCTTCATTTCCCACGGCTGATGGCTGATGGCTATCCCAGCGGTCAGCGGAGGAGCGGGACAAGACCTGGACGTACATCATGTGTTCTAACAAAACATCCCATTACTCATCCGGCTTATCGGAGAGACAGACCGTGTGGAAACACAGTTGTGTAGCAGCGTATCTGAGTATAAAAGCCTGTAGGCGTTCAGGTTCCTCTACTGGCTCAGTCTACAAGTTTATACTGTTGCTGGACTGAAAACACTCTTCCTATTCAGAGTTTAGATAAGGCCAACACTAAATAACAGCACTTTTATTAATATTAACCTTAAATAGAGGCTCTACTTCACCTCCGTGTTCACGCCCATCAACTCTACATGCAGTTATCATCATCTATAGATGAATAAAATATGTAGGTAAAAAGGATATAAAATAGGAAATTCCAACAAATGTAGGTAAAAATAATAAAATATGTAAAAAGGGTGTAAAATAGGAAATTGCAAGAAATATAGGTAAAAAGGATAAAGTATATAAGTAAAAAGTATATAAAATAGGAAATTGTAGGTAATATATATGTAAAAAGGATAAAATATGTAGGTAAAAATGATATAAAATAGAAAATTACAAAAAATGTAGGTAAAAATAATGAAATATGTAGGTAAACAGGATATAAAATAGGAAATTCCAAAACATTTAAGTAAAAAGGATAAAATACGTAGCTAAAAATGATATAAAATGGGAAATTGCAAAAAATATAGGTAAAAAGTATAAAATATGTAAAAAGGATACAAAAAGGAAATTCCAAAAAGACCATACAAAGTAAAAAAAATATAAAATATAAAATGAAGAAAACGATAATAATACTAAATTAAAGTAAAATTATAAAAATAATAAGAAATGATAAAATGAATAATAATTTGCTAAACAGAATAAATGGCTAAACAAATAAATAAAAATTAATAAAACAATTAAACAAATAAAAACATAAACTCATTTAAAAACTCAGTTAAAACAATCACAGGCTTTTTCAGATGGTGTCAAGAAACTAGAAATTTAAAATGATTCAAAATTATCTCAGAAAGATGAGCTTTAAAGTTTCCTGTAGAGAATTTCCCAATTCCCCAGCTCCCAATTAAAAAAAAAATGCATTTGTGCCAAAAGTTGTACACAAAAAATATTAAATCTGTAATCAAAAGAAGTATATGCTGCAAATTCAAAGCACAAAGAATTTATCAAATACATATTTTAAATATACTTTACTTTACTTTATTATACTTTGCAGTTCCGTCTACAAGTTTATATTGTTGCTAGACTGGAAAACACTGGTTCTATTTAGAGTTTAGATATGGCCAACACTAAATAACAGCACTTTTATTAATACTTTTATTAATATACCCTAAATAGAGGCTCCTGTTCACCTCCATGTTTCCGCCCATCAACTCTACATGCAGTTACATCTATGCAGTGGTGTGAAAAAATGTTTGCCCCCTTCCTGATTTCCTAATTTCCTGATTTTTTGCATTTTTGTCACACTTAAATGTTTCTAAACATCAAACCAATTTACATATTATTCAAAGACAACACAGGTAAACACAAAATGCTGTTTTAAATAAAGGTGTTCATTGTTAAGGGAGAAAAAAACAAACCTACTCTGCCCTGTGTGAAAAAGTGAACGCCCCCTTGTTAAAACATACCGTCACTGTGGTTTCTGAAACCTGAGTACACTGTCTCTAGCCACACCCTGGCCTGATTATTGCCACACCTGTTCTCAATCAAGACATCACTCAAATAGAACCTGCCTGACAAAGTGAAATATCTCCACCAAAAGATCCTTAAAAGCTACACATAATGCAGAGATCCAAATAAATTCAGGAACAATTGAGA
Source organism: Astyanax mexicanus (assembly GCF_023375975.1). Classification (NCBI taxonomy): domain Eukaryota; kingdom Metazoa; phylum Chordata; class Actinopteri; order Characiformes; family Acestrorhamphidae; genus Astyanax; species Astyanax mexicanus. Next base: position 2,010,810 of record NC_064421.1, read on the forward strand.
AAGAAGGTACTTAAGATCTATCAGTCTGGAAAGTGTTATAAAGCCATATCCACAAATGGTGAAGACATGGAACAGTGGTGAACCTTCCCAGGAGTGGCCAGCCGGCCAAAAAAATTAACCACAAGAGTGCAGCGACAATTGATCAAAGAGGTCACAAAAGACCCCACAACAACATCCAGGGTACCTCAGTTAAGGTCAGTGTTCATGCCTCCATCATCAGAAAGAAACTGGGCAAAAATGGCCTACATAGCGGAGTTTCCTAGACGAAAACCACAGCTGAGCAAAAAGAACATTAAAGCTTGTGTCAACTTTTCCAGAACACATCTGGAAATGTGATGATCCCCAAGACTTTTGGGAAAACATTCTGTGGACCGATGAGACAAAAGTTGAACTCTTTGGAAGGTGTGTCCCTCAGTACATCTGGCGTAAAAGATTAAACACTTCATTCCAGAAAAAGAACATTATACCAACAGTAAAACATGGTGGTGGTAGTGTTATGATGGTCTGGGGCTGTTTTTCTGCATCAGGACCTGGAAGACTTGCTGTGATAAATAAATGGAACTATAAATTCTGTTGTCTACCAAAAGATCCTGAAGGAGAATGATGTCCGGCCATCTGTTCGTGAACTCAAGATGAAACGAACTTGGGTTCTGCAGCAGGACAATGACCCAAAACACACCAGCAAGTCCTTCACCTCTGATTGGCTGAAGAAAAACTAAATAAAGACTTTGGAGTGGCCTAGTCAAAGTCCTGCCCTGAATCAGATTGAGACGCTGTGGCTGATCTTAAAAAGGTCGTTTATGCTGAAAACCCTCCACTGTGGCTGAATTACAACAATTCTGTAAAGATGAGTTGAGCCAAAATTCCTCCACAGCACTGTAAAAGAGGGTGACCCGACCAGCTATTAGGGGCTATTGGGGGGCAATCACTTTTTCACACAGGCTCATGTAGGTTATGATAAACACTTTCACTTAAAAATAGCATTTTGTGTTTAGCTGTGTTCTCTTTGACTAATATTTAAATTAGATAGATAGATAGATAGATAGATAGATAGATAGATAGATAGATAGATAGATAGATAGATAGATAGATAGATAGATAGATACTTTATTGATCCCCGAGGGGAAATTCTAGACATCCTGCAGCAGACACAGAGTTACAAATCAAATACACAAGGTTACAAAATAAAATATATAAAATATAAAGATACATATAAATACAATCAAATAAAAAATAGAATGTACAATGTAAAAATGCAGTCTTTAGTGTGTGTGTGATGTAGAATGGAGGTGGTGCAGTTGAACACAATAGACAGTGAACACCAGTTGATAAAGTGCATAGAGTAAGGATAACTGATGTCAGACATACAGAAAGTGCAAATACACAGTTATATAATGATTTAAATTCAGCAGTGCAAAAGATACGTAAACAGCAGATGGATGAACTAGTGAATGAACTACTAGTGCGAAATAGGGTAGAACTATAAAAATAGTGTTATAGGCATCAGCAAGTCTGAGAGTGTGTCCATAGCTGAGGGTGTGTCCATGGTGTGGCCAGAGTTACCAGAGTGAAAAAGTGTCACAGAGTCTTTAGTTTGCTGTGCTGAGATGAGTTGAAAGCCTTATGGCCTGAGGGACAAAAGACTTTCGGAGTCTGTCTTGATTTGATGTTTAAAAACATTTAAGTGAGACAAACATGCAAGAAATCAGGAAATCAGGAAATCAAGAAGGGGGCAAACACTTTTTCACACCACCGTATATATATATGTGTGTATATATGTATGTATATGTATGTGTATTTGTATGGGCATATATGTATTTATTTTTTTTTCATGTATTTTGTGGGTGATTCAATGCAATGAAATTTTGTTTTGCGTACACGTATGTATTAAGAATGACAATAAAGGAAGTCTAAAGTTAAGTTTTTTCATCGTAATCAGCCTCTTTCATGCTCTTCTTTCCAGAAAACTCCAAAATATCTGTAGGCTTTTTTTTTTTTTGCACTATTCAGGATGCCAGGTTGGCACAGTTCGTTCAGTCCTGTGCCCGGTGCCAGGCTCCAGACCCGCGACTTTAACTTCCAGCCCCTCCTGCTCTGCGGTTCTCAGAGCTCAGGTACGGGAAGTCAAGACTGAGAGTCAAGAGGCTCAAATTAAAGGGATTAGTTCATTGGTATTGGCCTAAACCCCTTATCTCCGTCTCCCACGTGTGATTACATTTCCACGCCGCTGTTTACGCTCAGCCCTCGCGCTGACGGACACGGGCGGCGCCGTTCTAATGCGCGTTATTACGCTAATCTCCACACACCCCTCTGCTGAGAGCCCGGCAACAGGTCTCACGCTAATAAACACACAAACAAACACACAGAAAACAAGCAAACAAAAGCAGCAGCAGCGTCTCCTCGCTTAACCCTTACAATCCTACTGACTGATTTTCCCTCCAAAATCTCACCTTGTGTTCTCAGCTTAATTACTCAGGAATCCCTTCACACATTAACATAATCCATATATGGTTAGAAAGGGCGGAGCTTACTCTTTCTAAAAATAGTGATCACATCCCAGTGCGGTAAAGCTAAATCTACAAGAAACCCATTGAGAGAAACACCTAAAAAAGTGAAAAATCTCCTTCCCCAACCAATATTATTTACCTTTAGTGCTTCAAACATATTTATATGATGTTTCAAACCAAATAATATCAGTAAATAAAGACTCAAAAGTGTCCACAGAAAAAACAGTGTGAAACTACCTGCTTTACTCAAACTAAAGCTAGGTATGGTGTGCGCACTACTTTATATAGTTTTTATTATTTTATTCGCACATTTTTACTTTGAGTAGTTATTTCACACTAAACATTTTTATATTTATTTAGACTAAAAAGTTTACATTTTTGTATATAGTTTACTATAGTTTTCTTTGTGTGTCCTGATTAAAATACTGAAAGGCATAGGCTGCTCTGAGTATCAGGTTTTTAGTATCTACATGTATCCTAGAGGTGTGATTATTGATTATCAAGATAAATAAATAAATAACTCCGCCTGATGCTGTTTCTCCATGTATTTTATCAAAGTAATTATTAATAATCCATGTAATTAACTATATATCATCAATATTCTTATGATTTTAACTCATAAACACTCTAGTCTAATAGTCATTTTTGAAAATATATCTTAGGTGTGAATATATTTAAAGTCTATACATTCAAAAATAAGTTAAAAAAAAAACAGGCGCTTGGTAAAATTTTGAGCGAAACATGATCAGTTGCAGGAAAATATAACAATTCTGCTTCCTTTTACATTTTAAATGATGATATTTTTGAGCAGCCGTATGTCTTCTGGAGTAAAAGAGATCAGGGCATGTGTCTGTCTGATATAATTACTGTGTTATAAGACCTGAAAGAGGAACTGAAAACAAAAACAGAGAAAAAACAGTTCAAAACAGTTCAAAACAGGTCAGGGACTATAAAGGATATAAAGAATATAAAGGATGCTTGTGTTTGTCCAGACGATGTCCAGCGAGGACTCGCCGTACAGAGACTTGTCCTTCTGGGTGATTTGAGGAGGTAATTAAAGGTCCAAGGTTCTGTACAGATCTGGCTCACAGCTTCTGTTTTCTAAAGCAAACCAGCAGAAATGATGCTGAGACACGAAAGGACCTTTTGAGACAAGCTGTCCACTGTAAAGCTATTCAGTGGGACGTCTTAATTGTCTTTACACTTCTCTGCTTCTCACCTTGGACATTAGCATCTTTCAACAGACAGGAATGAGCCTAAATGTGCTGAATTTTAGAGTACATTGGTCTCAGTGAAGAATTGTATTTTTCGCAGTCTAACACTAGTAAGGAACAGGGGTGTCGCCATGTTTTCCTTCTTATTGAGTCTCATTTTACGGGTAGCCAGGGCGCTATCAGCTAGCGGTTTGTCCCACGTAGCTTTTTATATGAACGTCCGACTGTTGACATCTGTCTAGGTTGTATTCAGTCAGTAACACAACAATTCACCATCCACATGATTTTTTTTTTTTTTTAAGATTCCATTCCATTGTGCATGTATATTTATTTTATTCATAAGAAGTTGTTTAAGCAACACTAGTAAGGAACAGGGGTGTCACCATGTTTCCCTTCTAATTCAGTAAAGCTAAGTTGAGTGAATAAAACGTAAACTTTTAATTCCTAAAGTTAAACGAGTGCTGGATGTTAATCTACACAGATTTCTCCCCTGAAAACTGTTTATCTGGTTGATTAAAGCACTTCCGTTTATTTACAGTAAGCTTTAGATTTCCAGATTTTCAATAAGGCTGGGTGCAACAGCATTAGCAAAAGCATTAGCAACTGCTAGCGCTAGCCATAATTAGTGCTAGTAAATTCTGTCTGACAGAGCTACACTGAGGAACTTTTAACAGGGTAAACACACAAACTACAGTCTAATAGTACTTAGCATGGTTAGAGACTAATGCTAATGCTGCACCAGCAGTGCTAGCCAGGGTTAGCAGGTTAGCAGCAGGTTACTGTCCGATATACTCACCTCTTAAATACGGTAACGTAACTGTTGCATCTAGGTAAGATTGGTTCAGGTCCGGGTTTATAACTGAATCAGAGACGTGCAGCCGATACTTCGTGTTCAAAGCTGAATTAAACTACAATACAAAACATCCTAATCCTGCTTTCCTTCACCTCAAAAACACTCCCAGTGTCTCCAGGGGGACGGAGAGCGGTGTCCCGTCCCAGCGGCACCCCCCCTGAGCCGGGGAAGGGGTGTAATCCCCGTCCCCCAATCACAGCAGGGCTTTATTGTAGTGTAATTAATAAGTGCAGGGTGAGCAGGAACAGAGCTGCTGTACAGCAAGCAGATACCAGTCCCCAGAGAACACCTAAAACAATACAGCGCACACACACACACAAACACACACACTATACACACACACACACACACACACACTATACACACACACTATACACACACACACACTATACACACACACACACAATAACACACCTATAACAATACAGCACACACACACACACAAACACACACACTATACACACACACACACTATACACACACACACACACACTATACACACACACACACAATAACACACCTATAACAATACAGCACACACACACACACACACACACACACACACACACACACACTATACACACACACACACACACAATAACACACCTATAACAATACAGCACACACACACTACACACACACACACACACACACACACACACACACACACACACACACACACACTATACACACACACACACACACTATACACACACACACACACACACACACACACTATACACACACACACTACACACACACACACTACAAACACACACTATATACACACACACACACACTATACACACACACACACACACACACACACACTATACACACACACACTACACACACACACACTACACACACACACACTATACACACACACACACACACACACACTATACACACACACACACACACTATACACACACACACACACACACACACACACACACTATACACACACACACACACACACACACTATACACACACAATAACACACCTATAACAATACAGCACACACACACACACACACTACACACACACACACACACACTATACACACACAATAACACACCTATAACAATACAGCACACACACACACACTATACACACACACACACTATACACACACACAATAACACACCTATAACAATACAGCACACACACACTACACACACACACACTATACACACACACACAATAACACACCTATAACAATACAGCACACACAGACACTATACACACACACACTACACACACACACACACACACAATAACACACCTATAACAATACAGCACACACACACACACTATACACACACACACTATACACACACACACTATACACACACACACTATACACACACACACACTACACACACACTATACACACACACACTATACACACACACACTATACACACACACACTATACACACACACACACTACACACACACTATACACACACACATACACACACAATAACACACCTATAACAATACAGCACACACACACACACTATACACACAGACACTATACACACACACACACACAATAACACATCTATAACAATACAGCACACACAGACACTATACACACACACACACACACAATAACACACCTATAACAATACAGCACACACAGACACTATACACACACACACACACAATAACACACCTATAACAATACAGCACACACACACACACTATACACACACACACTACACACACACAGTACTGTTGGGTGTTGTTGGAGACCATTCAATGCAACCAAACTATTAAATGTAGGTAAAATATAAATATCTTACTACTGAATACAGTATTAGGCCATCATCTGTGCACGTTGCAGTTTGATTTGAGTGTGTCAGTGTGTCTTTGCTATTGTTATGATGGGAAAAGTACACCTTGCTCAGCTTCAAACACAACGCAAAAGGCATGTACTAATTCTCTTAATAAATCATGGGTGTGGTAAATTTTGGGCGTAACATGAAATAAACCATTCAGAGTGTCTCTTTCTCATCATTCCTTTTAAGGAAAAAAAATAGTCAGGTGAGCTCTGACTTTGGTGGATTGCTATTTTAACGGTGCAGCTACCTGGACGTGTCCAACAAACAAACTCTTCTCAGCAGAGGAAACTGAGCTGCTGGTTGACGCTGTGAAGGAGCTCCAGCAGCTCATTTACGGGAACAGCAATGTTATTTTATTTACTATTCTGTTTATTGTTGATGTAAAAGTTGGGTTTTTGCACTACTGCGCTGTGTGCTGCCGAGATAGCGATAAACGTCTGAGTGTTGATGGTTTTCTGACTAGGTTGTATTCAGTCAGTGGAGCTCTTGTGTTTTCTGTTACCAAGATAAACAAGATAAAACTCCAGAAATGTACCTGAACACACCTCATTTCCAGAACACCACGCCCATCAGTGTAGATATATTCAGAAGATCTGCTGCTGTTTAACAGAAGAGTAATAAATCTGCACCTCCACCTCTCTCAGACCTGTAAAGTCATTACGAATAGAGAGAGAGAGGGATAGAGAAAGAGAGAGAGAGAGAGAGAGACACTGGCATGTCGGTTGACCGCTCACAGCCAAGAGCTGCCAGCCACTCAACACTAATATGATTTCTGTGATGAGAAATTATTAAATGTGTTGAAGGGTACATTAAATGTCAATTAAAAGTAAATTAAAAGAGCAGGCTGGCAAGCTTGTCTGAGACAGAGAGACAGAGGCAGAATGCCAGGATGAGCGAGGGGGGGGGGGGGGGGTGTAATTGGTATGTTCAGTAATGATTTGGACCCCTACTGATTAAGGAAGAACCAGCCCTGGTGCATTTTTTATATATTTTTTTATTTTTTTGAGGATGTGCACCAACACCAAGTGCACTGACAGCGCCATACATACTGTGCATACTGCACATTATGCGACACTAGTAAGGAACAGGGGTGCCGCCATGTTTTCCTTCTAATTCAGCAGGTCTCAGCAGGTTAAGAAAAGCTAAGCTAAACTAAGCAAAGAAAACTATTAATTTCTGTTAAAGTGAAACGAGTGCTAGATGATAATCTACACAAATTTCCCTTCTGAAAACTGTTTATTTGGTTGAGTAAAGAGCTTCTGTTTATTTACAGTAAGTTTAGATTTCCAGATTTTCATTAAGGTTGGGTGCAGCAGCATTAGCTTTAGCAGCTAACTGCTAAATGTTGCTAACTGTCACCCGACAGCGCCACACTGAGGAACCCTGAGTGTTCCAGTAGGTCAGTGGGATTTTAGCTAGTGGTTTGTCTCACGTAGCTTGTTTTAACACGGTAAGAACTTAGCTCTAGAACTTAGCACTGTGATTGGTGAGTAATGCTAATGCTGCTCCAGAAGTGCTAGCTGGGGTTAGTAGCAGGCTACAGTCTGATCATTTTCTGAGACACTGATTTTTGGGTTTTCATTGTCTGTAAGCCGTAATCATCAACAATATAAGAAATAAAGGCTTAAAATAGATCACTCTTTGTTTAATACATCTATATAATATATGAGTTTCACATTTTGAACTGAATTACTGAAATAAAGTAACTTTTTAATGATATTCTAACAGCTCTGAGAAAAATGAAGATACCACTTCAGTTTCTGAATCCCTGATTTTGTTTCCCTGATTTTGCTATTTATAGGTTTATGTTTGAGTAAAATGAACATTGTGGTTTATTTTATAAACTACAGACAACATTTCTCCCAAATTCCTGAAATAACGAAAAATATGCAGAGCTTTCGGACCTCAAATAATGCAAAGAAAACAAGTTCATATTCATAAAGTTTTAAATGTTCAAAATCAATATTTGGTGGAATAATAGAGTCTTGGCATCATGTTCTCCTCCACCAGTCTTACACACTGCTTTTGGATAACTTTATGCCATCACTCTTAGCTTGGTTTGATTTGGTAAAATCAAAGAAACTCATCTAAAAGAGAGTTTAAAATGTAGAAAAGGTGCAGGAAGCAGCCCGAGATCAAAGCTATACACGGAAACACAATTACTCTAAATGTTCTTGTGCTCTGAAAGCAGGCCGATATCTACCGCCGTGCTGTAGAGCAGTCTGAGCAGCGCCGTGTCACTGACAAACGACCCGGCCCTCTTTTCCATTAAGACAAAACCAGCTAAGCTTGGGTAAATATAAACACTGGTGCAGGAAAAAGAGCTGTAACACAGCCCAGCGCTCGGCCCGAACCTCTAAACCGGCTCTTTATATTTACACCATACATTTACTTTATATTCCAGTTCTGAGAGAGAGAGCGTCGCCTGAACCCGTGCAGAGAGCCTGGTGTGGTAATAGCTCTCCGGTTCACGTAAACATGCACTTTTCCACGCTTTAGAGCATGAAGCTGATTATCAGCATGCTGGCGTCTGACCAGCCGTAGTTCACCCTGCAGCAACACTGCTTCAGAGAGAGCACCGAGTTCCAGAGTTACAGAGTATAGCTGCAAAATATCCATGTAAATCAGGCATTTTATAGAATTCACCCGATATATAATGTGTTTTTAGTTTAGTTAAAGATACTGCACCTAATTTATGCTCCACTGGTCATGCTCATTTATTCATATTCTCAATGCCCCATTGATTCACCTCTATCTCTTCAACTTTCCGGGATTTTACCACTAATCTCCAACATGATCTTCTCAATACCCCATTACTTCATCCAGTACCTTTAATACTACCAATACCCGATTACTCCAAACCATCTCCTCAGTGCTCCATTGGTTCTTCATCCCAATCTCCTCCCAAACCCAATCTTATGCAACACCCCCACTGTGTCAAAGCTCCACTGGCCAATCTGCCAATCATCAATGGATCCACAGATTGGTCCACCCCATCTAATCCTCGCTTTAATTGGTGGACATCCATATCCTCACCCACTTATCGTATCTTATCATCTTTTGCCAACCCAACTTTTTCAAAGCATTAAGGTCAATTCTAATTCTTCTCTTTACAAACTCAATCTTATGCCAACCCAATCTTCTCAACACTCCATTGGTCCATACCGATCTTCTCTCAAACCCATTACTATGCCAAACCAGGTCAATACTAATGTCTGCAATACACCACTACTCCACCCCTAACTTCCTTACTGTCTGATTACTCCACCCATGTCCTTAACCTAATGTTCTCAATTGTCCATTGATCCATCCCCATCTCCTCAACACTCCATTATTTCATCTCCAATCACCTCAGTGCCCAATTATTCCATGTCATTTCCTCAATGCCTCATTACTCCACCCCTAGCTGCCTTAATCTGTTAATATTACATTACTACAGCTCAATAACTCAACCCACAGCACACAATGTTCCCAACAATGCTGATTTGTATTTAATGGTATTTTCTAGAGTGTTCTCCAACATGTTTGGTCTCAGAAGCGATTACTGATGAACACACACACACACACTCACTCAGCTGATTAGTTCACATATTAATAAGCTCATTCTGATCTGTATGGAATAAGCTTCAGATGTCCTCGAGATCGACTTGACTTTTATAAGAATGGCTCTGAACGATGCTCAGCCAAGCTTGAGACGAACGTCCGTCAGATGAAGCCCCAAAGTCATCTGACAGCACTATCAGACCCGTCCACACTCTCGCTCAGTGCTGAATCTGATAGCAGCCTGGACGCGCTGATGTTCCCGTGCATTCGGCGGCGCGTTACAAAACATCTTCATGGTCAAACAGCAGCAGAATGCTAACACACTCGCGCTCTCCTGCCCTTCGGCTCGCAGGAATATGGATGCATAATCACAGCGTCCCACGGTGCATTAAACATGCATGGCTTCGGAGCATCATTTGGACACTCTAAAGAGATGAACTGGCACATAATGCAAACACTTAAAGCCACAGATCATATGCAAATTAGAACTCCCATGATTCCTCGGTGCAGGGTGTATGGCGTGTGATGTTTGGATAGCGGCTGCAGAATGTGAATGAATGTACTGCATACATAGAGGCATGCTACGTCCAAAACCATACAGTGTACCGTATTTTTCACTCTATAAGGCGCACTTAAAATCATTTAACTTTCCCAAAAATCAGCTTTGCGCCTTAGATATAAATTCTACCAGTCAGGTATTTAGGAGCAGTAAATCCACTCTGAATGCTGAAGTACAGAGTTATATAGGAGTTTCAGTTTAGTTCTCCAGCACTGAGGCTGGGTTATCATTAGCATTAGCTGCTAACCACTATTTCCACTTTCAGACGTGACTATTATCGACCGGTAGCCTGCTGCTAACCGCAGCATTAGCATTACCCGCTAACCGCGCTAGCTCTTTCATCGTTCAGAGGTGAGTATTATCAACGCACAATTTTTTCCCACCCCATCCAGTCAGTCCTTCACTGGTCCATCCCATTCCATCAATGCTAAATTGGTTTACCCCATCTTGTCAATGCTCAATTGGTCTACATCATCTCACCAATACTCCATTGCTCAACTCCCATTTCTTCATTTGTTCCGTCCTATCTTCTCAATACTCCATTAGTCTACTCCCATCTCGTCAATGCTCCATTGGTCTACACCATCTCACCAACATTTAATTTTGTCCACCATATTCAGTCAAAGCTCCACTGGTCTACAGCAAAACCATATACTGTATTTTTCGCACTATAAGGTGCACTTTAAATTCCTTTAATTTTCCCAAATACCATCAGTGCGCCTTATAATTTGGTGCTCCTTATGTAAATAAATGGAAAAATAAGCTTACTGTAAATAAACGGAAGCGTTTTACTCACCCAAATAAACATTTTGGAGAAGAGAAATCTGTGTAGATTAACATCCAGCACTTGTTTAGTTTAATTGTAATTGAAAACCTCTGGAATATAATCAGGAGGATTGATGATCACATTTTTTTGCACCAGGAGTAAAGCAGCATAAAGTTATCCAAAAGCAGTGTGTAAGACTGGTGGAGGAGAACATGATGCCAAGATGCATGAAAAAAACTGTGATTAAAAACCAACCAGGATTATTCCACCAAATATTGATTATTTCTGAACTCTTAAAACTTTATGAATATGAACTTGTTTGGTTTCTTTGCATTATTTGAGGTCTGAAAGCTCTGCATCTTTTTTGTTTGTTTTATTTCAGCCATTTCTCATTTTCTGCAAATAAATGATCTAAATAACAATATTTTTTTTTATTTGTAATTTGGGAGAAATGTTGTCTGTAGTTTATAGAATAAAACAACAATGTTCATTTTACTCAAACATAAACCTATAAATAGCAAAATCAGAGAAACTGATTCAGAAACTGAAGTGCTCTCTTCATTTTTTCCAGAGCTGTATAATGTCTATACACTGCATTTTCCATATACTCCTATATTCATGCTTTATTTATGGGGTTTATTATTATTCTTGGCTTTCTTGTCCATTTTTAGTGACACCTTTTCAAAATGTATGTGTGTGTGTGGTGTGTGTGTGTGTGGTGTTTGCGTGCATGTTCTGAAGGTGAAGAGGGGATACACTAGAAGGAAGCATGTATAACCCAAACAATAGCAGAGATACCATCAAATATTTAACAAGGACAGAAGAGGGGAGGAAAAAATAGCAGGAAAAAAAAGGCACAGAAAGGAAAGAATAGGGAAAAAGAGGAGTAAAGTTCTGGATCTGAATAGACCGGGCTGAACAGCACCAGTCTGGACCCCACTGATGGAAAAGCACTTCACCTGAAACCAGGTACAAACACTTCCCTTTTCCTCAGCACTTCCAGAAAGAGGCCATTAACACGCCTCTCTCTCTCTCTCTCTCTCTCTCTCTCTCTCTATTATCACTATTTTACACAAAGTGTCTGCTTTCATCCACAAGCCCATCTGTCAGTGTGTTAAGTGGACAGGAAAGAGGGTCATGTGATCGGATTTGAATGAGCTCCGGCGAATCAGAGTGCAGCCGAGCCCGGAGAGAGTCCGAACGCACTGTAGAGGAACAGCCATTTACACGCCTGTCTATAATCATCTATACACTCATCTATAGCTCAGAAAAAATGAGGAGAGCACTATGTTTGAGTAAAATGAACATTGTTGTTTTATTCTATAAACTACAGACAACATTTCTCCCAAATTCCAAATAAAAATATTCTCATTTAGAGCATTTATTTACAGAAAATGAGAAATAAATGCTGAAATAAAACAAACAAACAAAAAAGATGCAGAGCTTTCAGACCTCAAATAATAAAGCAAAGAAAAAACACGTTCAAATTCATAAAGTTTTAAGAGTTCAGAAATAATCCATATTTGGTGGGGTCCCACTTTATAATAAGTGTCCCTAAGTACTATCTAGTTACAAGGTAACAATCCATGTAACTACAGTGTAACTACTGATGAAGTACACATTGTTACAGATTAACTACAGAGGTGCAGGTTATGTAATTACACATGTGTATTAAGGTTAATTTTGACTTGTGTAAGTACACGTGTGTACCAGGGTGAGTGTACTTACACATGTAGTAGAGCAAGTGTACTTACACATGTGTGTGTACTCAATCAGCCCTAATTACATACTAGACAATAGCTGTTACTCAACTAATCACACACACACTATTACACATGTGTAAGTACACAAGTCAAAATTAACCTTAATACTCATGTGTAATTACATAACCTGTACCTGTGTAGTTAATCTGTAACAATGTGTACTTCATCAGTAGTTACACTGTAGTTACATGGATTGTTACCATGTAACTACATAGTACTTAGGGACACTTATTATAAAGTGGGACCTTTGGTGGAATAACCCTGGTGGTTTTTAATCACAGTTTTCTTCATGCATCTTGGCATCATGTTCTCCTCCACCAGTCTTACACACTGCTTTTGGATAACTTTATGCTGCTTTACTCCTGGTGCAAAAATTCAAGCAGTTCAGTTTGGTGGTTTGATGGCTTGTGATCATCCATCTTCCTCTTGATTATATTCCAGAGGTTTTTAAAATGGTAAAATTAAAGAAACTCATCATTTTTAGTGCTCTCTTATTTTTTCCAGTGCTGTGAAAAGCTATTTGTTCCCTTGCAGTATTTTTTAGTTTTTGCTTTTTTTTATCATATTACATTTTTTAGATTGTCAAACAAACTTAATTAACTAAATTAACTGTGATTAATCACATTTTTTGGAGAACTGAGTTCAATTTCACTACTAACCACAACCAGTCCTGATTACTGCCAGACCTGTAGAATCAAGAAATCACTTAAATAATAGAAGCTGCCTGACAACATTTTTGGTAATACTTTATAATTACTTTCATTAATATACTTTAAACTAATGATATGTAGATGTGAACAAAGCATACGTTCATCAGAATTTGAATATTAACCAAAGTTTACACATGAGAAGTAGTTACCAGCATTGATATTCACATTTAAAAATGTTAACAAATCATTAGCTCATCAGAATATGAACATTAATAAATCACTAGTACTAAGACTTATAAACCTGACAAATGTTTATCAATTCCAGACAATGTCACCAATGTGTTTATTAGTATTTACAAATATGTTAGCAACTTTTTGTTTTTTTTTTAAATGTGAAAAATTTACGCATAACGCATTTCACAAGTCGGCACGGTGGCTTAGTGGTTAGCACGTTTGCCTCCCAGCGCTGGGGTCTTGGGTTCAAGTCCCTATCTGGGTAGAGTTTCCATGTTCTCCCCGTGTCTGCGTGGGTTTCCTCCGGGGACTCCGGTTTCCTCCAACAGTCCAAAAACATGGAGATCAGGTAAATTGGATACTCTAAATTGTCCAGAAAAAAATAATACTCTAAATTGATCTGGTGTGTTTGTGTAAAAGTGTGTGGTATGTATGTAAGTTTGTGTGTGTGTGTAAAATGTGTGTGTATGACTGTGCCCAGATATGGATTGGCACTCTGTCCTGGGTAAATGCTGTAGTGCTCGATGCAGTCCTCCAGGTGGACGGTGGTTTCTGGTTGAGAGTACGCTGTGCGCTATTGGCTGCCGCTTCTCACCGGTGTGTGGATGAGTGTTGATGTGTAATGTGTTTGTGTGTAAAACTTGTTAATTGTAAAGTGTCCTTGGGTTTCTAAAAAGGCGCGATATAAATTGAACTTCATCATTCAAAACAAGTTCATATTCATATTCATAAAGTTTTAAGAGTGCATAAAGTTTATTTGGTGCAATAACCCTGTTCTGTTTTTTAATCACAGTTTTTTTCATGCATCTTGGCATCATGTTGTTCTCCTCCACCAGTCTTACACACTGCTTTTGGATAACTTTATGCTGCTTTACTCCTGGTGCAAAAATTCAAGCAGTTCAGTTTGGTGGTTTGATGGTTTGTGATCATCCATCTTCCTCTTGATTATATTCCAGAGGTTTTTAATTTGGTAAAATATTTTTAGCTTTTTTTGGCTTCATTTCTGTAGGATAAATTTCTGTAGGAACTCTCTATAGATTTCTGATGTCCAGTAAAGCGAGTAGAACGTTTTTCTCAGTACGGGAGTGATAGTGATGGGTCTGTAGTTGTTTAGGCGATGGTGATGATGGATTTCTTTAGACAGGGCCTTAAAGACAGAGGTTGAAGATGTTAAAGAAGGTGGCAGGCAGCTCTCGGGCACATGCTCTCAGGACCAATCCCAGAATCCTATCCTGCCCATCGTTTTTGGAGTTGAGAGCCTCATCAGTGACCTCCTCGTCTCATCTGCAGTCAGAACGAGCGCCGGCTCCTCTGTGGAGGGGAGCAGGGCATCGTGGGATAGCTGAGAATGAAGGCTGTGGGCCAATCAGAGTGGGCAGTGATAGTGTTGGGTTCAGAGAGCAGGCTGGCGTTAGCTGTACCGCTCTTATTGTACTGAACAAGAATTTGGAATAAAAACGCTTAAAAGCTTTGAAAAGTGAGCCGTTTTGAAGTCCTGATACATTAAGATCTTAACGTTTCCTATTGAACACCCGATGCAAGACGTGTCGCAATGCTCTTTGCTATCTTACACCACGTCAACAGTCTATTTTCACTCCTTTTTCACCTACAAGATTAAAACAGCATCAGAGTTTAGGAATAAATCTACACTGATGGGTGGGGTGGTCTGGAAGTGAGGTGTGTTCAGGTGTGTAAATATCTGGTGTGTTTCTATTTTGATGGCAGATAACACAGGTGCGCTACTGACTGAATAAAACCCAGACAACAGTCAGCAGTCATTTCAACAGTATATTCCTAAAGGTACACTGACTTTTAACCCGACTTTTAACCCGACTTTTACTCAACAATAAACAGAATAAAGAATAAAATAACATTGCTGATCCCGTAAATGAGCTGCTGGTGTATCTTCACAGTGTGAACGAGGAGATCAGTTTCCTCTGCTGAGACGCACAAAAGTGCTGCACTGTGACGATACGAACACGCCAAAGTCAGAGCTCACCTGACTCTTAAAGGGAATGAAGACTGGGCAGTTTGTGTTAGTTTTTTATTGTGTGGGATGTTTGTCCAAATGTTAAGAAAACAATTTGTCCAGTTTGTTGTTTGTGACATTTAGACACTTTGGCTTTTAGAACAGTTTAATTTCTGGACATTTAAACTGTTTGCTTGTCAGGACATTGGGACATTGTGGTATCCGGAGCAATGGAATAATTAGTTTTTTAAAACAATAGGGCAGTTTGGTATTTATTTCATTTGGTCATTTGGATCAGTTTTGAGTTCCAGTCATTTTAAAAGTTTGGTGTTCAGGTCATTTGAAAAGGTATACAGTGTCATGTTCATTATATTTGGACAGGACTTTAGGACAGGTTGGTGTTTAGGACTTTAGGACAGGTTGGTGTTTAGGACATTAGGACAGGTTGGTGTTGAGGACATTAGGACAGTTTGGTGTTGAGGACATTAGGACAGTTTGGTGTGTTAGATGTTTGGAAAATTAGATTTCTTAACATTTAAACAGTTTGACATTTGAAATGTTTGATTGAATCAGAACATTGGAAAAACGTGGAATTTTGGAGCAACTGGGCTAATTTGTTTTTTAAGTCATTGAGAAAATTTATTCAGGTATTCAGGGCAAATGGACAATTTGGTGTTTGGGACGGTTAAACATTTTTTGGACATTTCTTGACATTTAGATTGTTTGGTCATTTGGATCAGTTGGTTTTCAGGATGTTTGGACAGTTGGACAGTTCGGTCTTCATGATATTTGTACAGTTAGGGTCTAATGTCCAAGATAACTGGACATCGGACAGTGGGACAGTTTTCTGGTGTGTTGAACTGTCTGTTTCTCGTCCTGCTGGGTGTTAATGCGGCAGCACTGCTGTATAATGCGGTTTAGAGTGTGTGTGTGTGTGTGTGTGTGTGTTCTGAATTCCTGTATGATCATTTCCTACAGTATGCCCGTGCTCACCTTCCTGTCACCATGGCAACATGACAGATATTCCCCAGTTCTGCCACTCAGCGTCTCACCTTTACCACTCGCTCCCAACAACACCTTTACTCTTCAGCACACACACACTCGCTCGCACGCATACCTAAACACTCTCAGCGTGATGCTGCTTTATGCCCAGCGAGATGTGCCACACTGATGCCCACAAAGACAATCGTGCACTAAAGAACACGTTCACCAAACTAACAAACTACAGGAGCGTTCACACCAGACCTGCAATCTTTTCAGTTTAGTCCAAATCAAAGCAGTAATTGTGCGAAATCTCACCAACTGTCACGTCTTAGCCCTGTCTCATGTCTCTGTGTGTCTTCCCCACGTGACCTGTGCTCCCCTGTGTCTCCTGTCTCAGTACTTTTCCATGTGTGTCTCATTTGTAGCTCCGCCCCTTCCCCAGGTGTTTCCAATTCTAGTGTGTTTTATGTTACTATAAATAGCCCTCCTCTGCCACCTTGTCCTCCGTCGGTCTTTGCACCTTCCCCTGTTGTTTTGTCTCTCTGTTGTTTCACCGCGTTTCATAGCCCTAGTCCTTGCTCTGTGTTTACCTCTGTTTATCTCTTGTGTATATTTCTAGTTTCCTTTATTTCCATTATTGTTTTCTCCCTTGCCCTGCTTAGTTTAGTTCCCCTTGTCTAGTTTAGTTTCTTGTTTAGCTCTATGTTCCCTGTATTTAACCTTAGTCATTTGTTTCTCGTTTATTTCTTGTTTTCACGTTTATAGTTTATTGCCTTGTTTATTTTCTAGTTTATTTCCCTTGTATATATATTCCTTATTTGTTTATTATTATCATCGCTCATTTGTTATTGGTTATTTGTGTTTCTTTGTTAAATGTTTACTTGTTCCTCGTTTCCTTGTTTCTTTGTTATTTATTTAATAAATTATTTATTTATATCGCCCTTACCTGCACTTGTGTCCGCTTTCCTCGTCACCCTGCCTGGGTCATTCCGTGACACCAACCATCAAGATCTAAATATATTTAGACCAATTACGATCAGTGTAACGTTTATTAACTTAATTTTCTGACCGTTTAAGGCTAAATGCAAAATTAGAAAATTTTATGTGAAAAGTTTAGGAATACATCTACACTGATGGGTGGGGTGGTCTGGAAGTGAGGTGTGTTTGACATGTGGCTCAGGCCAATCCCCGTACTATACTCAGCAAACAGAGTGTTGGTAGTTGTGCCTCACTTGGTAAACATGTCACAGTGCTCTAAAGTCTGACTCTACTTTGAAAAAAAGGTTAATCTATGTAGTTTATTGTGCAGTAAATAAGTTTTTATTCATTGTTCCAATTTTTGTTTTTTCATCTTTGCTCCTTACAGTCGGAATCTCAGGAAAAATGAAAAAAAAAAAACGAACAATTTCTTTATTTTCTGATTTATCCATTTCTGCATTTTTCAAGTTGGATTATAATCAGATCTGATCAGATTTGTGCAACAAGACACAAAAAAGGAGGATAAATCAGAAAATCGAGAGATTCTAATTTTCATATTTCTTGAAATTCTGTTCGCGAAAGGCTGAATTGAAAACTAAATTATTTAAAAATTGGATGAAAACCAATTTTTAACATTTTATTTGCACTAAAGAAAACAAATATATAAAGTTTTATACCCAATTTTCTATTTTCGAATTAAGCTTAATACAGTCACAAAATTAAACTGCTAAACGTTATACTGACCAATTACATACACCTCCTAGAAGTGCATCTCAAAAAAATCTTAAAAATCATTAAAAAGTTACTTTTGTGAAACTCATATATTACATAGATGTATTAAACACAAATTATCTATTTTAAGCGTTTATTTATTTTCATTTATTGTTGATTGTTGTTAATGGCTTATAGCCAATAAAACCCCAAAAATCAGTGTCTCAGAAATTTAGAATTATTATTTTATTATATAAGACCAATTGGTACTTTTGGCAGCAGTGTGGTCAGTGTCCTGCCAAATCCTGCTGGAAAATGAAAAGTGATCACTGATTGGTTGAAACTTCACACTAGACCTCGAGCAGTTTGGACTGTGTGTCTCTCCACTCTTCCTCCAGACTCTGATCCCTTGATTTACTTTAAATGAAATGTAAAATGTACTGATGATCAGTGATGGTTTGGAGAGTCATGTCTGTCATCTGCTGGTGTTGATCCACTGTGTTTTATTATCAAGTCTAAAGTCAGTGCAGTTTTGTTTTCCCACAAAATCTTACAGCACTTCATATCTTACAGCTTCCCTCTGCTGATAACAACTTTTATGGAGATGAGGATTTCATTTTCCAGCAGAATTTGGCACACTGCCCACACTGCATACCAATAGCAAGTACCGATAGGTCTTATAGTATATAATATTCAAATTTTCTGAGACACTGATGTTTGGGTTTTTATTGAGAAATAAATGCTTAAAATAGATCACTGTGTTTAATACATCTATATAACATATAAGTTTCACATTTTGAACTGAATTACTGAAATGAAGTAACTTTTCAATTTAACTTAACCAAGCTAAACCACACTAAATATACAGTACCCAACATAAAAACCCAAAACTTAACCTTTTAGTTTAGAGTTTCAGGTGTGAATAAAATAAATAAAAAGCTTTAAAGAACATTTTCAACAGGTCCACACTAAATTAAGCAGGTGTGAAATCCAGCTTTGAAGCCGGCTGCATAAAAAATGACTTAAATTAGAGATAAAATCAAAGTTTCTGTTTCCTGCTGCAGGATAATGATGTGCCGTCTCGCTTTGGTGTCAGGACTGTAATAATACAGGATGATGATGGTCTCTGATGCTCACAGAGAGCCTCGGGATCCTATCAGTAAATACGCTGCTTTGTATTGTGTCAGTTTATTTAGGCTCTGCTTTATTCATGAGGACATTCATTTGATGCCCGGCGTCGTCCGTCAGTAACGCGAGTGTCGTTTAAGGCCTGAGTCGCCGCAGGAGACGGAGGGAAAGAGATGGAAAGCGATGGAGGAGAGATGGAGGAGAGATGGAGGAGCAGGGGTCGCTAATTCAAAAAGCTGCCCGGCTCTGAAACAAAGAGCCACAGATAACATGAAGAATCTGCACATCTGAGCCTTCGCCTACAGAACTGGTCTAAAGTGGTTTTTATATTCGCCAACCGGAACTTTGACTTGTAGCTCAATGGTACAAATTCTCAAATTATACTCAGAAACCGGAGTGATGGTACTTTTGCCTCGGCTCAACTGTGTACAGAAATGCAGACGCTACTCTAAAGTCTGACTCTACTTTGAAAGATTCATCCACACTTAATTTTCCTTCGAACTGTCGACACAATACATTCAGTCTCTCTCTCTCTCTCTCTCCTTCTTTCGTAATTTTTGCACATGTGGCTCAATAGGTCAATCCCCATATTATACTTGGTAACCGACTGAGTACAGAAATGCAGAAAGCGAGGTAAACATGTCAAAGTGCTCTAAAGTCTGAGTCTACTTTAAAAGATTCATCCACACATTTTTTTCAAACTGTTCTCACAATTACTCATAAGTACACATTATGTCAAACTATTATGTCTTATATTCCAATTTTATTCCTTTTAATTCCTTTTAAATGTACTTTTCCCTTTTTTATTTACAATTTCTTTGAACTTTCTTTAAATCTTATTCTGTCCTTTTATTTATTTATTTATTTACTTATTTATTTATGTATTTATTACATACTCATGTTCTTAGTTCATTATTATTCATTTTATAATTTCTTGTATTCTTATTGCTTTATATTACTTTTAATATTATTATCTTTTCTTCTTTTTCTATTTTATGTGTCTTTTTTAGATTGTATATATGTATTTACAGTATATATTTATAATGTTTATATAAATGTTTATTTATTATTATTTTTTACCTTATTATTTCTAATTTCTTATGTATTCCTGAGTGGGAAAAAAAAAGGTTGATTGATTGATTGATTGACTGATTGATTAATTGCCTCTGAATGAATGGTGCTATACAGGTGTCTGGCCCAGTGATAATGAGCCTAAAGCATATTAGCCGTTGGTTAGCATGCTAGCGCTGTTGTTTTGTGCTGGGTTAAAGGCCTGGCTCTCTGGCTCTCTGCAGCAGTAGTAATAGCAGTAGACAGAGGGAAAGTGATGGAGGAGCAGGGGTCACTAATTTAAAAACCCGCCCAGCCCCGGACCACAGTTCCTCATGAAGACTCCGCCCACCAAATTGATTCGGCCTCCCCACCTTCCCCTCATCCTCAGGTATTATAATTCAGCCGCAGCGCTGCGGAGAGAATCAATTCCCGTCCGCTGAAGCTCTGGAGAGCCGGCCGGGAGCAGGAGAACTCAATAATCAGGGGAACAATACTTCCCACCGGACATCTCTCCAAAAGGGCACGAGGTCGTTAATTTAGGTGACCTCGTCTCGACCTTGTCCGCCTCTGTGGAGCGGCTGATAAATATCCCACCTGATCGAGCTGCTTCTGCCCGAGAGGAGGATGGAGGGTTTGGGGAATTTCAGAAGACGTTTCCTGCAAGTTTTAAAGGGCAGCTATTAGGGCTGGGTAACGTCTGAAAATGTTCTGTACTGATACAATACTGAATCAGACCGTGCAAGTGAACGAGAGAGAGACAGCACATATGAGAGCAAGTGAGAGACAGACAGTGTGAGTGAGCGAAAGAGAGACAGCAAAAGTGAGCTAGAGAGCGAGAGACAGGACATATGAGAGCAAGCGAGAGACAGACAGTGCGGGTGTGCGAGAGAGAGACAGTGCATATTAGTGAGCGAGAGAGACAGTGTGAGTGAGCGAAAGAGAGACAGTGCGAGTTAGAGAGAGAGACAGTGACAGTGCAGGTGTGAGAGAGAGACAGTGCGAGTGTGCAAAAGACAGACAGCGCGAGTGTACAAGAGAGAGAGACTGTGCGAGAGACAGTGCAAGTGTGCGAGAGAGAGAAAGTGCGAGTGTGCGAGAGACTGCATGACAAGAGACAGATAGCATGAGTGTGCAAGAGACAGACAGTGCGAGTGTGCGAGAGAGAGACAGTGCGAGTGTGCAAGAGACAGACAGTTCAAGTGTGCAAAAGAGAGAGACAGTGCGAGTGTGCGAGAGAGAGACAGTGCGAGTGTGCGAGAGACAGCGTGAGTGTGCGAGAGAGAGAGAGAGACAGTGCGAGTATGCGAGCAAGAGACAATACAATTGAGCAAACGAGAGACAGATAGCATGAGTGTGCGAGAAACAGACAGTGCGAGTGTGCAAGAGAGAGACAGTGCGAGTGTATGAAAGAGAGACAGTGCGAGTGTGTGAGACAGACAGTGTGAGTGTGCAAGCAAGAGACAATGCAAGTGAGCAAACAAGAGACAGATAGCATGAGTGTGCAAGAGACACACAGTGCGAGTGTGCGAGAGACACACAGTGCGAGTGTGCGAGAGAGAGACAGTGCGAGTGTGCGAGAGAGAGACAGTGCGAGTGTGCGAGACAGACAGTGTGAGTGTGCAAGCAAGAGACAATGCAAGTGAGCAAACAAGAGACAGATAGCATGAGTGTGCAAGAGACACACAGTGCGAGTGTGCGAGAGACACACAGTGCGAGTGTGCGAGAGAGAGACAATGCGAGTGTGCAAGAGACAGACAGTCCGACGGTGCGAAAGTGAGACAGCGCGAGTGAGAGAGAGATAGAGACAGCAAAAGTGAGCTAGAGAGCGAGAGACAGGACATATGTGAGCGAGCGAGAGACAGACAGTGCGAGTGTGCAAGAGAGTCAGTGCAAGACAAACATTTGTATTTCTACAGTCTTATTTTTAAATATATTATAAAATATATTATAAATATATATTATAAATTCTTCAAAGTAGCTCCTCTTGCTTACTGATTTTCTCAGTCAGTTTTATGAGGTAGAGCCATCTGGAATTCAGGCTTTCAGTTAACAGCTGTGCTGAACTCTTCAAGAGTTAATCAATCATAATGACACCTTTTACTACTGAGGGACTGGGATGTGTGCAGGAGTGATGGATCACAGTATAAACCAATAGGGAGTCGGAATGGTGTTTATATGTTTATACTTCTCTACATCCAATCACAATCAGATTCTCTCTATCTGGATGGAGAGATTTATCTGGATAGGGGTTTATTGAACGATGAGAAGCCGGAATGAAAACCAGCTGAAATTAAACAGGAGTAACGAGGCTGTTTTTATTAAAATGTAGGAAAGAGTAGAACGTTCAGATAATAAAAATAATAATAATTACTCAGGTAAAGTATAGATACCCTACTTTGTTTTTACTTAAGTAATTAGAAATACTTCATTACTTGACACTTCTGGAGGCACATCATTCACTGACCACTTTTTTATCCCAACATGAAGGGCAGCTAAAAGCTAATAGGGCACTTTGCCTCTTCTTTGCCACTTTATACAACACTTTAGAGCCAATTTTCCTCTATTGGAGCACCAGGGGGTTGGTTATGCTCGTGTCCACCAAAGCTAAGTGCAGAAAATCACTCCTAAAAACGGTCGCCATTCAGAAACAGCAAGTAGAAGCAGAAGCTCGCAGCGATCGAGAGCCTCTGATTTACTGTAGACGACTCTCCGCACTCAGAGTCATCGATGACTGTAAAATATTCATATCCAGTGCTGACATGCACTTATCACACACTTACCCTGCACTCGCTCGCCCCGTCGCTCCCCCACTCCATAACGCTCACGCTGCACACGGTCAGCACTCTGAGGCTGATTGAGGAGGACAGGTGTTAGCCGTTCAGCTAATGCTAATGCGCTCAGACATATTACCATACAAGATAAAGCCTGTACCTTAAAGCTGTTCTACAATATTACACTGGGCTTATCTGGTATAGTAGAATAACGAGAGATCGGTACACAAAAGTGATCAACAGTGAACCTCAAGCCCTGCTGATACTTATTTAACAGAACATCCAGGCTGATTCCAAAACCCCAAAACTGTTACATCACAGTCTTGCCCCTTTATATTAACAGCATCTCAAACAGTACATAAATCCCAACATGGGCCTCGCCACTATAAAATCTTGAGTAGACTTTAATTTATGAATTAATATATTTCATATTTTAATAAGCGTAACTGGTGATAAGACATGACTGCTAACATATAGCTTTATCGATCTGTGTTTTGTTGGACAGCGAGAGACGCAACAGCGCGGTGACAACGTGCTTTTTTATATTTTTTTCAAATATAAAAAACATAAAAGTAAATTTCCGTTACATAATAGCGAAGTAAAATAAAATCAATTTATATTCCGTCAAAGTGCTGTTCTCTTATTTTTTTTATTTCCAAAACTGCAGCATTTTAGAAAGAATGATTGAGAATTAGCATCTGTAAAATTCCTAAACAGCAGAATGCCTTGATCTACTATATTAAGGTACAGTTATTAAGTCAGTGTACTGATCATAAATATAAATCCTTATAAAATTTCAGAAATAAATATAACTAATAATAACTTATACTTACTGTGCACATTTTGAAGTATATTTTATTTTATAGTTGATTAAAAGCTGAAGGCTCTGGGTGTGGTGTTTTTTTTTTTTTTTACTGTGGTAAAGAAGTGATAATGTGATATTTTGCTCGGGGCGTTCAGTGCTCACGGTGATTGGTGATCCAGGCATGGTTGCACTGATGACTGTTGATTGTTGTCAGGGTTTTAATCAGTCAGTGGTGCGCCTGTATTTTCCACTGCCAAGATACAAACACACCAGACATTTACTTGAACACCTGAACCTCACTTCCAGACCACCACACCCATCAGCATAAATTTATTCCTAAACTTTTAACAGTGTGGGCGCAAGGCGTGAAAATAGACTGTAAGATAGCAACAATCATCGCCACACGCCTGTCGCAGGATGTACGATAGGGCCCAGAGTATTAGTTTATTCAGAGCTGTTTCTAATGTTTCTTGAAATAATCAATTCCACTTGACTGATAGGAGAAAACCAAGTGAAGTCCTGCTGGAAACTGGAGGAGGTCACGTTAGCCCCATCACCACCTTACAACGTCGAGCTTTTGCAAAAACCCAATTTTTTGTGGCCCTGTTAAATTAATGTTTCAGTAAACAAGGAAATATTAGAAATGAAATTTGCCTTATTTATTTTAACAGTAGGGTATTTACAAAATTAAGTAAAATGCGCAAATGAAGTCATTGTTGCTGATAGACTGTGTCAGATAAATTTCATTATTTTAGGCGAAGTGTCTGATCGATATATGGACTAGTTACATGAGGACTTTTATAGGTGAAATGATGTGTTTAACATCCTGTTAAACACCAGATACACCAGAATGCAACAAATTGTATATAATTTATAACAAATAAAATTTATGTGTGTACCCCCAAATTAAAAATGCTTTTGATCCCTGAATCCCAACTTATGGTCAAAGCTCTAATCCCAATGTGTCAAACTTCTTTTAATATTGGCCCATTTCACAATCCACTGCACTACAATTCCCAGCATGCATTGCACCGTAACGTACACTCCAACCCCTTCAACCCCCAATTACAGCGGTTATATGCAGTGTTGCCAACTAAACAGTTTTATCCTTAGATATAGGGATATAGTGACTTTTTAGACCTCTCTCAAATGTTATTTCCAAAAAGCAAATTGACGACAAATTTAGTGACTTTTTGTAGAAACCTACAGCTACATACAGCTCCACCCCTCACCTGTCAACCGCCACCAGAGCCCCGCCCACTAGACCAGTTGAAGAAATCGTATGTTTCATTTCGTTCTGCTGGTTGAGAACCTCAACCAGTACAAACAGTACACAGCAGAATTAGCCAGCGGACTTCTTCTGAGTGAGGGATCTGTAACTACTGTCCATGGCAAGATAGCAGATAAGGGAGATGTAAGAACTTCTATCACAGTTAAGCATGAACTAGATTGTTCGTATTTTTTGTTGTTTAGCACAAGCTAACACTAATCTGTATTAAACACTTAGTGTAAACATTGGGCGTGGCCAACAACAGCTTATTATTAAAAGTAAAAAAAATGCCCTTAAATGGCTCGTTCTCTAAGGAACTGAAACTGGTAAAAATCTTTATCTAGTGATTTTGTGTAAAGAACTTAATAGACTCCTCCCTCTGCATTACATTGCATTGTGGGAGTTTAGTTTTCATTAAAACCACGCTTAAAAACGAAAAAAACTTAAAATGAGGTAATATTTGTCCAGTAAATATAGTTCCCGTTAAAGACAATTCGGAGTATTTAATTCTGAGATAATATAAGAGAGGATAAAAAGATTTTATTGATATATTTTACCCCACCTAACTTACTTTTAGACAAATAACTCAATTATATGACTTAAAAAAATGCTTCAATAGGCATTTTTCATGATTAAATTAACTAATGCCACACACCTACCATTCACATTGACATGCCAAAAGCCACATGTATACATTGTGAGGTGCTATCTTGTCAGGGAAGCTGAACACACTGTACTCAAGTTCAACTTAATAAATACATTCTTATTTTTAACTTATTCAACTCATTTTTTTGTTTTATTATTTGTATTCATTAACAACACTTTCTCTAAACTCTTTAAAGGATAATAGGATAACTGGAGGCAGATTTGGTAATAATTAACAGACGCTGAACATAATTTGGCTAATTAAAGGGCAATTAACACTTTTTTAATGAGTTACTGCTTAAAAATGTAAAAATCACCTACTTTAGTAAAAAGTTGTTTTGACTGGATTGAAACACACTGAATTCTACAGATGAATTCACATCTTTTTAAAGGGGGTAAAACAGTTCAATAGGCATTTGAAGACTAATTTACTATTTATACCTCAAGCAACGTCCTAAACACTCACTAAATGCACTTTTTAGACTTTTATAAAATCCGTACTGTGTTTTGTTTTAAGTTGTATTAATAAACAACACAGTCTGAGGCAGGTATGATGATTATTAACAGATGCTGACCATAATCAATTATCAGTTTTTTTTTTTATATTAAAGGCACTAAATACATTACAAATCTTCTGTTGCTTGATGTAAGATTGTTTTGGCGCTGTTTGATGTGTATTATATGGATCAATTCACACTATTTTGAGGTTTCTATGAGCTGTTGTGGTGCATTAAAGGAAACATACTGCACCTTTTTTTACACGAGTTAAAATAAAGTAGAATTATGTTCTATACAAAACATGTTTATGAACGTCACTCACACATAAAGACAAAGATCTCACCAGTTTCAGTCTCTTTAGAATGAGCCATTGAAGGGCTCTGACACTTCTATGCAAATAAGATGTGGCTGGCCACGCCCCCATGTATACGCTGAGCGTTTAACGCATGTTAGCATTAGTTAGCTAGTTAATGCTTAACTGTGATAGAAGCACAAAACTCATTATTTGAAAGTTCTTGCATCCCCCTTACATCTGCTGACCTGCCAGATACTGTAGTTACAGATCCCTCCTTCAGACAAAGTCTGCTGGCTATTTGTAAGGGGAGCCCAGGTGTAGTAAATACTGTGCACATTTTCTTTTTACATAAAAGGTGCTTTAAAAAGTGAGTGTTTACTGGAGCACTTCACAGTGTACTGAACAGATGCTCAACATAATTTTAGTTAACTAAAGGTTAAATAACCTTTTCTGAGATTTGTTAAAATCTCAAGTCTTCTTCTATATTCTATAAACTGTTGTGGTGCATTGAAGTTCTTACATCTCCCTCATTTGCTGACTTGTCAGAGACAGTAGGTACAGATCCCTCACTCAGAAGAAGTCTGCTGGCTAACTGTAAAGGGAGCACACATTTAATTTTCTACATAAAGGTGCTTTAGAAAACGAGTTTTATCAGTGATTAATGTGTTTACTGGAGCACTTCACAGTGTACTGAACAGATGCTAAAGATAATTTTAGCTAACTAAAGGTTATTTAACAGGTTTTTGAGAGATTAAGAATCTAAAACAAGCTTAAATGTTGTGCTACTCTGTGTAAGAGTGTGTTTACTGGAGCAGTGGGCCGGGCCGCTGGGCTGTTTGACGTGTATTATAAGGGTGAATTCACACCTTTTTGAGGTTTGGAGAAACCGAGTTAAGATTTAGGCTTTTTTCTCCCTCCGTCTTCCATCCGGCCTCGAGAATAATAAGTATATTTGTTACTGCATTTAACCGATAGTATTGTATGTGAGATTTAGGAGCTCTCGTTGTGCCATAAACCAACCAATTACAGGTGAGCATTTGTGTTTGTTTGTTTCTCTTTCTACACTCTATAAAAAATAAATCACTGTATTTAATTTAATGTCTTTTGAAAGATTTGCCCAAGACAATTTGAGGCAGGATCGATAATAATAATTAACTGATTCTGCGTCTCTCAGCTTGTCCAGAAATGCATGTGTATAGCGTATCCTCGTGGTTGTTAATAGTATCATGTTTCCTCTTTCCAAATCTAAAGACAATAATATACAGGTTTGTTAATAATGAATAAACCTATGCTAAATATTAATTGTAGCTAATTAAAGTTGAATTCATAGTTTTAAATGATTAGTTATGGCAGGAAAAGGTTTGTTGGTGGTACTGTATGTAACACTGCATGATTTAAGTCATATATTAGTGTAGAATTCACTCCACTGCTTCTGTTTCTGTCAGCTTGTCCAGAAATGCATGTGTAAAGCATGTTCTTTAGATAACTGTAAGTCAAAACTCTCTCCAAACTCAGGATTCCCATAATTCACAACAGGGCTGATAATAAATGATAATAAATAA
Organism: Astyanax mexicanus; assembly: GCF_023375975.1. NCBI lineage: Eukaryota > Metazoa > Chordata > Actinopteri > Characiformes > Acestrorhamphidae > Astyanax > Astyanax mexicanus. The sequence continues at coordinate 2,039,421 of NC_064421.1, forward strand.
CAGGTGCTGAACATAATTTTAGCTAACTAAAGGTTAATTAACATTTTTGGGGAGATTAAGAATCTAAAACATGCTTAAATGTTGTGCTACTCTGTGTAAGAGTGTGTTTAATGGAGCAGTGGGCCGAGCCATGGACAGTAGTAGGTACAGATCCCTCCTTCAGAAGAAGTCTTTGGGCTTATTGTAAGGAGACCCCAGGAGTAGTAAATACTGTAAATGTTGTCTTTCTTTTTTACATAAAGGTGCTTTAAAATTGAATTTTATCAGTGATTAATGTGTTTACTGGAGCACTTCACAGTGTACTGAACAGATGCTGAAGATAATTTTAGCTAACTAAAGGTCAATTAACAGGTTTTTGAGAGATTAAGAATCTAAAACACGCTTAAAGGTTGTGCTACTCTGTGTAAGAGTATGTCTAATAGAGCAGTTGATCAAGCCATGAAAAGTACTAGGTACAGATCCCTCCTTCAGAAGAAGTCTGCTTGCTAATTGTAAAGGGAGCACACATTTAATTTTCTACATAAAGGTGCTTTAGAAAACGAGTTTTATCAGTGATTAATGTGTTTACTGGAGCACTTGACAGTGTACAGAACAGATGCTGAAGATAATTTTAGCTAATTAAAGGTTATTTAACAGGTTTTTTGAGTGATTAAGAATCTAAAACACTCTTAAATGTTGTGCTACTCTGTGTAAGAGTGTGTTTACTGGAGCAGTGGGCCGAGCCGCTGGGCTGTTTGACGTGTATTATAAGGGTGAATTCACACCTTTTTGAGGTTTGGAGAAACCGAGTTAAGATTTAGGCTTTTTTCTCCCTCCGTCTCCCGTACAGATCAAGCTTATCGGCTACAGTTCAGCGCCTGGCCCCTCGCGCTCTGAATTACCGGCGCTGGCGTAGAACGGCGTTTTTGCTGGGTTGGCGTGGCGGCTTTGACTGGGGGTGTAATGGCTTTGACCGTCGCTCGCCGTCTAAAGAATTCACATCACAGCCCGGCGCTTCTAACAAGCTCTGCAGATCCACTGCGTCCCCGGCGTCCCCGGCTCTATAAAAGCCTTTATTCCCCCTCAACTCATTCACTCACAGATACGCCTGAATACCTGCTGTACCCCCAACACCCCCCCACTCTATACAGCTCTCATCTGGAAGGACAGAACGCCGGACAAAACGCCGGACAAAACGTTCAGAGAGCTTTCATTCTGAGCCAGTTGCCACTCAGCACCATAAAACACATTCAGAGCATTGTTCCTGTGGGAGCTGATTAAATGGGCAATGAACTGTACAGAGCTTTTCTCTGTTTTTCTTATAAATCTTCACATTCATGGTTCATCTTCCTGATCATATATTATAATTCAGACCCGTCTCAACAAGGCAAGCAAACCAATCGATTGTATAGAGCCCTCAGAAAACAATTGATTACGATTTGAATGCAACAACAAACTGTATGAGCGGCATCACTTTAAATTCTGTACATTCTGTACACTGTTATCAGAAACCACCTCAAGGGGGCGTCTCTCGCTAGTTACTGACAGTAGCCAACAGCCAGTCAGGTTAGTCATTCCCGCAGTCGGCAAAATATTAACATTAAGCAACTATGTCACCTTAGAAGCTCCGTAAGTCGGCAGAGGTTGTTAAGTTGGTAGAGAACTAATACTGACTGTGTGAAATCAGGAACATTCCAGTAATGCTCAACTTCAAAAATACTTCCAAGTATTTAAATACAAAAACGATATTTTGGTGTACTCACAGATTCATTGTGCAGCTCACTGAGTCTTCTCTTCTGATTAAAGTGGGGGCGGGGCTTAGGCATCACATGGTCTGTTCTTCCATCTTTACTCTACTGTATAAACACAAACAAGACAATGGTTTCAATTTAAGACATTTTTTAGCTTAAAAACAGAGACTTCAGCCCAATCCCATCTTACTCCAAACAAAGGGCTATGAGAATCACTGGCAAGATGGAGCAAAATCTACCAAAAAAACACAGATTTTAGTATTTTCTTTGGTAAAAATTATGATAACCACTATATAACCATAGTTTAATGTGTACTTTATATTTATGACCATTTTCTTTATTACAAGCAATTAAAAAATCCCTAGAATCTCATCTCAGCATTTCAGCAGAGGAAACTGAGCTGCTCGTTCAAGCTGTGAAGGTACACTAGCAGCTCTTTAAAGGGAACAGCAATATTATTTTATTCTTTATTCTGTTTATTAATGAGGTAAAAGCTGGATTAACGCTGTTACGGAGCTCCTGAGTTTCCTGCTGCCAAGATAGAAACACAGCAGAAATGTACCTGAACACCCCTCACTTCCAGACCACCACACCCATCAGTGTAGATATATTCCTAAACTCTGACGCTGTTTTAACAGTGTGGGCGCAAGGTGTGAACATAGACCGTTGACGGGGTGTAAAATACCAGGAATTATATTTATTGATTTATTGGTGTCAGATTCACTAAATTTAACAACAAATATTCTTTAGCACAGCTTTATTACCCCTCTTGATTTGATTATAGCGGCACCATGTGGAGTAATGAAGCAGTAGTTTGACATCTTTAGAGTGCCTGTGTTCCATTAAAAATATATAGGAAAAGATTGAAATTTAATGCCACGTACGGATATCATACGTGACACATATGGACAAACTGTTAATAGTATTTGAATAATTTAACTACATATTCATTAAAGTTTTAGCCAAACTTTAGCCACACCCCATCTAGTATGTACACGCCCCATATAAAAATAAAAAACAACTGAAGAACTGAAGAACAGTGATGGTAGAGAATAGTGAAGGACGTATGAAGGTCATAACCAGCAGTGAGCTCTGATTCGTTATATTCGAATTATAACCTGCAGTTCTTTGGGTTTACATTGATAAACTCTGGTAATTAGCGCTGCGTTTTAGCGCTGATGCTAATTTGACAGCGTCTCTATCTGTCCTCCTGCTTCCTGGAGAAACAGCTTGTGTTTCAGGGCCTCTCCGCCCTGAAAATATATATATATATATATATATTAGCATCGTTGTTTCTAAATAAATTCTAAATATGAACTTGCTTTCTTTGCATTATTTGAGGTCCAAAAGCAGCACTGTACCTTTACTTCTCTCCCTGATAACGTTAGCTAACTCACCACTCGCAACATTAGTGTGTTAGCTAATTTGCTGCTTCTATCCTTGGTAATATTAGCTACCTCGCTAAAGCTAATGTTGGTACGTAAGTTAGTTTGCTGCTAACTTTAGTATGTTAGCTAACCCCTAATTAAGCTGTTAATCTTAGTTCTTTCCCCAGTTATGTTAGTTAGCTTGCTGCTAACATTGTTAGTATGTTAGCTAGCTCTAATGTAGCGCTAATGTTAGCTAACGAACTGAGGAACCATGATGGTAGAGAATAGTGAAGGACGTATGAAGGTCATAACCAGCAGTGAGCTCTGATTCGGTGTTATAAACCTGTATTATAACCTGCAGTTCTTTGGGTTTACACTGATAAACTCTGGTAATTAGCACTGCAGTTTAGCCCTGATGCTAATTTAAGAGCGCTTTTTTTTCAGGGCCTGCCTCTCATTTGCCATTCTTTTTATAGGTCACTTGATCGCAATCTGTGGTTGCTGACTGACATTGAAATAAGATGACGGTCAATCTCCAGAACCCCATAGAAATCATGTAAGATAATAGTTGGTCACAAGCCATCCAGCCAAGCTGAACTGCTTGAATTTTTGAGCTAGGAGTGGAATAAGGTCACCCAAAAGCAGTGTGTAAGACTGGTGGAGGAGAACATGATGCCAAGATGCATGAAAACCAGAACTCTTAAAGCATTAGCATCGTTGTTTCTAAATAAATTCTAAATATGAACTTGCTTTCTTTCATTTCGTTCATTATTTGAGGTCTAAAAGCAGCACTGTACCTTTACTTCTCTCCCTGATAACGTTAGCTAACTCGCCACTCGCAACATTAGCGTGTTAGCTAATTTGCTGCTTCTATCCTTGGTAATATTAGCTACCTCGCTAAAGCTAAAGCTAATGTTGGTACGTAAGTTAGTTTGCTGCTAACTTTAGTATGTTAGCTAACACCTAATTAAGCTGTTAATCTTAGTTCTGTTCCCCAGTTATGTTAGTTAGCTCGCCGCTAACATTATTAGTATGTTAGCTAGCTCGCGCTAATGTTAGCTAACAAACTGAGGAACCATGATGGTAGAGAATAGTGAAGGACGTATGAAGGTCATAACCAGCAGTGAGCTCTGATGCTTGGTGTTATAAACCTGTATTATAACCTGCAGTTCTTTGGGTTTACACTGATAAACTTTGGTAATTAGCGCTGCGTTTTAGCACTGATGCTAATTTGAGAGCGTCTCTATCTGTCCTCCTGCTTCCTGGAGAAACAGCTTGTGTTTCAGGGCCTCTCCCTCCCTCGCCCGGCGATACGATGCTCAGAAAGCAGGCAGATAACTCCTTCTCCTGAGGACAGCTCCTCCATTCCTCCCCACTATCCTCAAGATGACTAATTCACATAATTACGTCCTATTCCCCGCGCCTCTCTAAATAATTTGTTTTAAATGAGCACGGTGCGGAGGATCAGTGCCACGCGCTAGTCTGCGGTAATTACCGGGCTGACGGAGACGAGCGCCGGCGTCTGGGGCTCCTCTCACGCTGTCGGGTCATTACGTTCTGCACGGGTTATTAGGCAAACGATGGAGCCATCCTTAAATGACCTAAACACTGATCACAATCGCCCTGTTTAACCCCTTAAACTGAGGCTTTAACAGCCAGCTATTAATCTAACTCACTAACTGCTACAGATTACTCATCTACATCATCTACATAATCTCAATTATACAGTATCAATAATTACTAAATACTAAAAATCACTACAATCAGTACATTATACGATTCTGATACTTATTCAGTAAACCACACTGCCTCATTTATTATAGATTATACAGATTATATAGTTTAAACTGTGTTTAATCAGCATGCACTATGAATTAATTAGTATCTTTTATAAATGATTCAGTATCTAACATGAATTATCCAGTATCCAACATTTCTTATTCAGTATCTAGTATGAATTATTCAGTATCTACTACTAATCATTGAGTTTCTACAATTAATAATTCAGTATCTACAGTATGAATTATTCAGTATCTAATATGAATTATTCAGTATCTTTTATGAATTATTCAGTATCTACAGTATGAATTATTAAGTATCTATTATGACTTATTATCAGTTATTCAGTATCTACTACTAATCATTGAGTTTCTACAATGTATTATTCAGTATCTTATCCACTGTAAATTATTCAGTATCTATAGTATGAATCATTCAGTATCTAGAGTATGAATCATTCAGTATCTAGAGTATGAATCATTCAGTATCTACAGTATGAATTATTCAGTATCTACAGTATGAATTATTCAGTATCTACAGTATGAATTATTCAGTATCTACAGTATGAATTATTCAGTATCTGGCATGAATTATTCAGTATCTACAGTATGAATTATTCAGTATCTACAGTATGAATCATTCAGTATCTACAGTATGAATTATTCAGTATCTACAGTATGAATTATTCAGTATCTGGCATGAATTATTCAGTATCTACAGTATGAATTATTCAGTATCTACAGTATGAATCATTCAGTATCTACAGTATGAATTATTCAGTATCTACAGTATGAATTATTCAGTATCTACAGTATGAATTATTCAGTATCTACAGTATGAATTATTCAGTATCTGGCATGAATTATTCAGTATCTACAGTATGAATTATTCAGTATCTACAGTATGAATCATTCAGTATCTACAGTATGAATTATTCAGTATCTACAGTATGAATTATTCAGTATCTGGCATGAATTATTCAGTATCTACAGTATGAATTATTCAGTATCTACAGTATGAATCATTCAGTATCTACAGTATGAATTATTCAGTATCTACAGTATGAATTATTCAGTATCTACAGTATGAATTATTCAGTATCTGGCATGAATTATTCAGTATCTACAGTATGAATTATTCAGTATCTACAGTATGAATTATTCAGTATCTGGCATGAATTATTCAGTATCTACAGTATGAATTATTCAGTATCTACAGTATGAATTATTCAGTATCTGGCATGAATTATTCAGTATCTACAGTATGAATTATTCAGTATCTACAGTATGAATTATTCAGTATCTGGCATGAATTATTCAGTATCTACTACTAATCATTGAGTTTCTACAATTCATTTTTCAGTATCTTATCCACTGTAAATGATTCAGTATCTACAGTATGAATTATTCAGTGTGGAACATTTCTTATTCAGTTTCTACTATGAATTCTTCATTATCTGGTATGAATTATTTAGTATTTACTACAAATTATTCAGTATCTAGTATGGATTATTTAGTACCCAATATTTCTTATTCAGTATCTTATCCACTATGAATTATTCAGTATATACTGTGAATTATAAAGTATCCAGCATTTATTAATTAGTATCAAGTATAAATTATTCTGTATCTACAGCAAGAATTATTCGATGCTACAGTATGAATTATTCAGCATTAACTGTGAATTTTTCAGTATCTACAATATGGATTATTCAACATCTACAATATGAATTTTTCAGTATCTAGTATCAAGTATTTAGTATCTAATATGCATAACGTAGTATTTAGTATAAATTATTCAGTATCTAGTATCAAGTATTTAGTATCTAGTATTAATCATTTATTATATACTATGTATTACTCAGCATCTATGATGAGTTACTTAGTATCTAGTATGAATTTTTGAGTATATATTTGAATTATTAAATTTCTACAGTATGAATTATTCTGTATCTATTATTCAGTATCTAGTGTTAATTATTCTGTATCTTGTATGACATATTCAGTATCTACTATTAATTATTTTACAATATCATCACAAACTATTCTGTACCTACTATGAATTAACCCAGTATGTACTACAAATTATTCAAAATCTAATGTGAATTACTGAGTCTTCAGTATGAATTATCCCGTTATTTCAATGAATTACTCAGTGTCTACTTTGGACTATTCAGTATTTACGATATTTTATCCAGGATCCAGTATGAATATGTATATTTTATGAGTAAGTAACTGAATTATGGATGTATATCGAAAGTATTATATTTGTTTTTTAGTTTTTGGACTGTGAGACTGATTTTATCTGAAGTTTTTATCTCAGGTAAGAGTCTGAATCATCTCAGGTAACCTTGACTGTCTGGTCTGAGTTTGTGTTCTGATGATAATAAGAAGCTTTAGTGGACAGAAGTGCAGAAACATTGTTCACTGACTCTCAGTATCTGTTAGTGAAATATTTTATATAATCATTAAAACTTTACAAATTAGCTGACCTTGGACATTGACTATGAATAATATATTATTATTATGCTTTTTTAGTTCATAATGTGAATATGACAGTTGCTATTTGTGTTGTATCAGAATTACATCCTCGATGGAACAATAGAAATGCTGCAAAATTAATAAAACAAAGAAAAAAAATCTTTATATTAGCTTCTATTAAAAGTATAAATTGGCCAAATAAATGAGTTAATGAACAGTTTGTTGACCCACACACAGAACAAGCCACCGATATCCTACATATCTTCCTGTGTAAATCATTAAAATAAAAATAAAAAAAAAACATTTTTGAATTATTACATATTCATTTTAAGTTAAAAGTGTAAATAATGTGTAGCATTATTATATGTGTACAAACACCAACCATTATTAAAAGTAGTATATAGTTTTATCGTTCAAACTGATTTAGAAGGAAAAATAAGAAAAGGTTAACATGGAACATGCTACATGTATGCTCAATTTTAAATGACCACGCTGTGTGTATCTGTAGGTGTTGAAGTTTAAGACTTGACTCTGGACCTGAAATTTAGAATTTGGGACTTGAATTTTAAGACTTGAGACTTGACTTTAAGCTTAAGACTAGAGTCTGGACTTTGAAGTTTAAAGTTTAAGTCTAAAGTTTTATTTGAAGTTTAAGACTTAAAACTTGACTCGGGACTTGACATTTAGGACTTGGGAATTTGAAGTTTAAGACTTGACTCTGAATTTGAAGTTTGTGACTTAGATATTGGCTACTGATTTGAAGTCTAAGACTTGGAACTGGGGACTTGACTCTGGACTTAGTGTTTAAGACTTGGGACTTGACTCTGTGCTCAAAGTTTTTTTTTTTACATTACATTACATTACATTATGGACTTGACTCTGTACTTGAAGTTTTTTTTACATTACATTACATTACATTACAATTTTAAGACTTGGGGCTTGAAGTTTAAGACTTGGGGCTTGACGTTTAAGACTTGGGGCTTGAAGTTTAAGACTTGGGGCTTGACGTTTAAGACTTGGGGCTTGACGTTTAAGACTTGGGGCTTGACGTTTAAGACTTGGGGCTTGAAGTTTAAGACTTGGGGCTTGACGTTTAAGACTTGGGGCTTGACGTTTAAGACTTGGGGCTTGACGTTTAAGACTTGGGGCTTGAAGTTTAAGATTTGGGACTTGACTCTGGACTTGAGTGACACGATTTATGACTTGACTCCTGACTTGAAGTTTAAAACTTGGATTTGAAATTTGTGACTTAAAACTTGAAGATTAGGACTTGGGCCTGGACTCTGCACTTGAGTATCAAGATTTGAAGTTCAAGACTTGGAAAATAAAGTGTAAGATTTGGGACTTGGCTCTGGACTTGAAGTTTAAGATTTGGTTATTGAAGTTTAGGACTCTGAACTTGAAGTTTATGACTTGGGAAACACTTCTTACTTGCAATGTAGTGACTTGTTCCTACATCTGGTGATTAATATTACTAGAAATAGTTTTTATTTATCTGAAATAAATAAAATGTTGGAGAAACACATCTGGTCACACCTGTACATTCAACAGAAAGAAAGGCACGCTGTAGAGAACAAACCTTAAATTATGGAGTGATATTTGTTCCAGTAGGATTTGGATTAGAATTGTATACATCTGAATATATCTTTCCGTAATATGCATTTACACATACAACTTAGAAAGTAAATAAAATTAGGGAAAAATCACAGGATTTAGGTCTCAGTGTCACAGGACCTGATGACCTCCACTGTACATCAGCTCTACACTAATCACAGCCTCTTTATCTCCATCTCTAGCCCGGGTTTCCTGATGTTAATCATATTAGAGGATTTACAGCCCCAGATAAAATGGATTAGCCTGAACATCTGCTAGCTTACTCGCTCTCACCAACTGATGCCGGATATTTTTAGCATGACCTCTCGCGCTGGAAAATATCCCCACTGACATCCTGGAAACCGACTCCACGCAATTTCTTCGTAAACTACTGTCACTGAGATGAGATAATGGCGGTCGGTAGCTGAGCGCTAATTGCGTCCCGTTTAAAGGTCAGAATTCTGCGCTGAATCCAGTGCGTGTAGATAAGCCGAGTAACTGATGACTGTATGATTATCTGACTGCTGGACGCTGTTTTTTCTACAGCTTCCCTTTTTTTCTGTTAGGGAATGAGTAAACAGGTGTGTTCAGGTGTGTTTTTCCACCATTTTATTTCAGATATTTTATTATTTGCATAACAGTATTAATAGCCAGAGATGGGAACAAGTTCCTACACTGCAAGTAAAAAGTATGTCTCAAATCAAGGCTCAAGTCTCGAATTAGCAAGGCCAAGAAGAGAAAGTCCCAGGTCTTAAATGTCAAGTTCTGAGTCTTGACACTTAAATGCCAAAGTCAAATCCCAGGTTTTGACACTCAGTTTCCAAGTCAGAAAACATGACAAGTATTAAGTCAACTTCTCAAATCTTGACACTCAAGTCCAGAGTCAAGCCCAAAGTCTTAAATGTCAATTTCATTGTCAAGTCCCGAGTCTTGACACTCAAGTCCCAAGTTCAATCCCAAGTCTTGTCACTCCAGTTTCAAGTCAGAAAAGCCAAGTATCAAATCAGGTTCAGTGTCCAGTCCCACGTCTTGATATTTAAGTACCAAAGCCAAGTTGTAGGTTTTGATACTCAATTCCCAAGTCAGAAAGTGGCAAGTATTAGGACAAGTTCTAAGTCAAGTCCCAAGTCTTGACACTCAAGTACCAAAGCCAAGTCCCAGGTTTTGACACTCAATTCCCAAGTCAAAACATGGCAAGTATCAAGTCAAGTTATAAGTCTTGACATTCAAGTCCTAAGTCAAGTCTACAGTCAAGTCCCAAGTCCTAAACATCAATTCCAGAGTCAAGTCCCAAGTCTTAAACTTTAAGTCTTAAGTGTTAAACCTCAAGTCATTAGTCTTGACACTCAATTCACAAGTCAGAACGTGGCAAATATCAATTCGAGTCTGAAGTTCTAAATGTCTATTCCAGAGTGAAATCTAGAGTCTTCATGTCTCAAGTCAAGTCATAGCCTTCAAGTACAAGGTCTTAAAGTCCCAAGATTTAAAATCAATTCCCAAGTCTTGACACTCAAGTCTCAAGTTTAATCCCAAGTCAAATCAGAAAAGCCAAGTTTTAAGTAAGGTTCGGTGTCCAGGCCCATGTCCAGTCCCAAGTCTTGACACTCAAGTACCAGAGCCAAGTCCCAGGTTTTGACATTCAATTCCCAAGGCAGGTTTTAAGTCAAGTTCCGAGTCAAGTTCTAGGTCTTGACTCTCAAATCCTAAGTCAAGTCCTAAGACAATTCCTAAGTCTTGACACTCATAACTCTTAAGTCAGAACATGGCAAGAATAAAGTCAAGTTCTGAGTCAAGTCTTGACACTTAAGTTTTAGGTCAAGTCCCAAGTCTTAAACCTCAAGTCCTAAGAGTTAAAAGTCTTGACACTTATTTCCCACGTCAGAACGTAGCAAATATCAAGTCATGTCTGAAGTCCAATATTAATGTCCTAAGTCAAGTCCCAAGTCTTGCCACTCAAGTCCCAAGTTCAAACCTAAGTCTTGTCACTCCAGTTTCAAGTCAGAAAGGCTAAGTCCCAAGTCATAAACTGCAAGTCCCAAGTCTTGACATTAAAGTCCTAAGTTAAGTCCCAAATCTTAACTTAAAGTCCTAGTGTAGTCACCAAATGCAAATCCATTTCATTATTTTACACCAATAAGGTTATTGATTAGCAGTATATTAGATATACATTAATCATTAATCTTTTAAAATTTGTATTTATAGAAACAAAAATTATCTATGCATGATATTTGATAACACAAATACTACAAAATGATTTAACACGTGGCGTTACATTTATGTGAAATGCAAGAATTGCACTGACTTGAAGGAAACTTGATACATATGGTGGTTGCTTCAGTGTTTCTATGGTATCCCAGGTGGTTGCTATGGTGTTGTTAATTGGTTAATATGTGGTTGCTGAAGTATTCCACAAGTGAATGCTAGATAAGATTATACTGCAGTATTGTTAGATGACTGCTATTGTACAGCATACAGTCGGTTGTTGCTGTGGTGTCGTCGGGTGGTTGCTATCGTATCTCAGTTGGTAGCTCGGATGTTAACGGCTTCTTCTTTACATGATACATATTTAACCTGCATTTGTGGACTGCAGTGATTGATGAAGGTAACGCAAAGTAATGTAATTACATTACTTCAGTATTGTAATCCTTTAGACTGTTTCAATTACATCATTACATCATCCAGCTCCAGTGATAATGAGCTCAGATATCAGGTAGTGTAAGGCAGCATTAGGAGGAGATATGCCACACGAGTCCCAGAGTGACCAATCACGTATCAGCACCCCTATTACTCCATCAGCCAGCCCGTGCTGCCAGACGGGTCTCAATCAGGTCCTCCATCAGCAGTCAGGCGGCCTCTGCTCCCAGTGACGGATGGCTGCTGGTTCTCTGGGTTTAATGGAAAGATACAGGAGGATCCATTAGAAACCATTCACTGCTCAGCCAATCAGACGCCAGCTCTTCATCACTGTCAGCTCTATAGGATCAGCATCAGCACCAGCAGCAGCAGGAGACAACCTGAAGGAGAACACTCCTCTCTCTCTCTTTCTCTCACACCCTCTCTGTTTTTCTCTCTCTGTATTTTTCTTACTCTCTCTATACTTTCCTCTTACTCTCTTGCATGCTTTCTCTCTATTTCTCTCTTTTCCTCTCTCCCTCTTTTCTTTTTCCATCCTTCTCTCTCATTCTTTCTCTTTCCCTCTTTCTTGCTCATCATTGTCTCACTCACATCTCTCTCTTTCTCTTTTTGTCTCTTTCTCACTCATATTCCTCTCTCGCTATCTCACTCACATCTCTCTCTTACACCTTCTTTTTTCTCTTTCTTTTTCTTTCCCTTTCTCTCTTGCACAAGCTCTCTCTCTATTTCTCTCTCTTTCGTCTCTCCCTCTTTTCTCTCTCACTATCTATTTTTTTCTCTCTCTGTATTTATCTCACCCTCTCTCCATCTTCTACTTTCTTTCTTCTTGTTGCTCATCTTCTTTTCTCACAGTCTCTCCCTCTATTTCTCTTTCCCTCTTTCTTGAACATCTTCCTCTCTCACTATCTCACTCACATCTCTCTCTCTGTCTCTTTCTCTCTCTCTCTTTTCCTCTCTGTATTTATCTCACCCTCTCTCTATCTTCCCTTTACTTTGATTCTCTCTCTTTCATGCTCTCTCTCTATTTCTCTATCCTAACTCTCTCTCTCTTTCTGTCTCTTTCTCACTTATCTCTCTCTTTCTCTTTTCTTCTCTTTCTCACTCATCTACCTCTCTCGCTATTTCTCTGTATTTCTCACCCTCTCTCCACACTCATGCCTTCTCTTTCCCAAGCTTACTCTCTCTTTCTCTCGCTCTCTTCTTCTCTCTATATCTCTCTCTGCTCTCTGTATTTCTTACCCTCTCTCCATCTGCTACTCTCTCTCTCTCGTGCCTTCTCTTTCCATAGCTTACTCTGTTTCTCTTGCTCTCTTCTTCTCTCTTTATTTCTCTCTCCCTTTCTTTTCACTCATCTTCCTACCCCCCCCCCCCCTCTCTCTCTCTCTCAGGCAGATTGAACAGGATATATACACACATGGTTGAGAGTGGTGGAATGTATCACCGGCTCGGCGCTGGGAGACGCTACAGAACAGAGAGGAATCTGTTCGGTGTGACGTGATGAATTTACACGGTTAAAAAGCACCGCAGAAAATTCAGAATCGGTTCGGGCCGATCGCAGGGGGCAAGAGCGGGGCAGCCCCCCATTAACGGCCCAGCATGATGGAATATGACCCACCGCAACAAAACACACAACACGACACACACACACAACACATTACACACACAGTGCACGGTTTCCTCTCAATCAGCCCGGCGCTCGCCCTGCCAGCCTGGCACTCTCCTCTAACCGGATCTCATTCACACTAACCCACACTCTGCTGCTCAATAAACAGAGTATATGATAGTAATGCTGCTCAGGAGGAAGATAAAAGTTACCAGTGTAAGGATATTCAGTGGGTACACTAATTGTCTTTGCACACCTCCGCTCCTCACCTTGGACATTGGACCGTGATGAACAATGGTTGTGATGGTTGAAGGTTTCCAAATGTGAATAGTGCCAAATTCCAATTTCAGTGTAAATATGAAGTCATAGTCTTCACAAAGACATACTCTCTGAGTTTGTCTGTAACCAAGAGACCAATATTGTATTCAAAATATACTATACAATATTCTTAACTGCTAACTTGCTTGACTTGGACTTTTAGATTACTTTAGGAATATTTTTATATTGTTTTAAATGCCAATTTAGGTCACAATAAACCGTTAACTGTTAATCTGTAGTCATTACTTCATTGAGTCTTTTTTCTAGTAGAGCATTAGAGCCTAAGAGGTCTGTGGTCTGAGATTCTTTGAGTTTCTAGACTTCTATAGTTATATAGTGAGTTTCACTGGGAGCTACATCACACACTTAACTACTGAGGGGAACAGAAAGATTGAGTGTTATGTTCTGTAACCGCTAGTATTGACTCGAAGTTCTGGAGCGCTGAACATCTCAACCCATGCACTGGGCTGTTTTCACATGTTTTGTAGTATTTTGAGTGTTGTGTACTTTTTATACCTTCTTCTATTACTAAACCATTTAACCAGACCTGGTTTTGCTTAGACAGATTTTAATTCTATTACAAAAGTGAGGAGGGATGGACGTAAGTGCAGAAATATTTATTAAATAAATAAACTAATAAACAAACAAACAAACAAACAAAATAACCAAAGTTACACTGAATACAAAATTAAGGAAGACTAAACTAGAAAACAAGAAACTAACAAACAGCATGAGACTAGAAACAGACCTGACAAGACTAAGGGCGGCAAACAAACCAACACGAACAAAAGACTAGACAAAGAAGGCTTGAAACAAAGGGGCTTATATACACAAGGAGGGAACAGGAAACTGGAAACACCTGAGGATCAATCATGAGGGGGCGGGGTTACAAATAACTGATGACAGGGTGGGGCTAGGGCGGAGACAGGACCAAAACACAACAGAAGCACATGGCTGGAAACACATGACAGGTAAACAGAGGGGAGGAGCACAAGAGACCAAATGAGAGAGAAACACAAGATAGACATGGGCTAAACTGTGACAAATTCCTATTAAGCGTGCTACTGATACTTATAAACTTATTTTTACCTAGTTGGTAATTATAAAATGGAGTAAGATTAGTTTAAATTAGTATCTCACCTAAGTCTCTTCTAAAGTACCGGAAAGACGAAATGCGCATTAGGAGGACAAAGATTATAAATTTAGACTGATATCAGTCATATTTATTGAGCTACACATACAGAAGCAGTGTGTAACTCATGTGTAACTCATGTGTAATGTATCACATGTCCAGAAGGTATGGTCTCGTCATGGTGTGTTTAGAAATTTCATGCAAAAAAGAAACAAATAAAAGATTCATTTTAGTAATCTATAGTAATCTTTGCAGCTTGATTTAGGTCGTGTGAGTTTGTCTTTGCTATTGTAATGACGGGAAAAGTACACCTTGCGTGGCTCTTAATTGATCATGAGTGTGTTTTAGACATAAAGGGAAATAAACCAATCAGAGCATCTCTTGCTCATCATTCTCTTTAAGAGTAGAACCAGGTGAGCTCTGACTTTGGTGGATTGCTATTGTAACAGTGCAGCTACCTGGACGTATTCAACAAACTCTTCTCAGCAGAGGAAACTGGGCTGCTGGTTGACGCTGTGAAGGAGCTCCAGCAGCTCATTTACGGGAACAGCAATGTTATTTTATTTACTATTCTGTTTATTGTTGATGTAAAAGTTGGGTTTGTGCTGCTGTGTGTTCATGTGTTACAGAGATAGCATTGAACGTCTGACTGTTGGCGTCTGTCTAGGTTGTATTCAGTCAGTGGGGCTCCTGTGTTTTCTGTTACCAAGATAAACAAGATAAAACTCCAGAAATGTACCTGAACACACCTCATTTCCAGATCACCACGCCCATCAGTGATTCAGGGAGCATGAGATCATCATTTATTATTTTCACACATGGATTGAGAGAGTTCACCACAGAGTCCAGATCTTAACCTCATTGAGAGTCTTTGGGATGTGCTGGAGAAGTGCTGCTTTGTGCATGCTGCTGCAAAATATTGGAGAAAAATTTATGCAACACTGGATTGAAAAAAATCTTGTGACATTATTTGAAACCTTCAGCACTCAAAGCTAAAGGCGGTCCAACCAAATATTAGAGTGTGTGACCTTTTAATCTTTTTTTTTTTGGTTGGTTGGTTGGTTGGTTTGACAAATAGTGCGAAACTTCTAGTCCTAATGAAACTTTGAGGACAGTGATCATCATCAGTCATGATCTCCATGAACATGATTTACTGATGTATGATTGAAACATTCATTTTCTGCGTAACCTTTGCGTTAATCTTTAGTTTCGTAATCGCGGGCGAAGGCGAAGGAGTTTAATTTGAATAAGTGAAGCACCTCAGGGCTGCCGGAGTTTGAGCGTCTGGTTGAAACTTGATTAAGACAGTAGCTCGCTCCGTCATTACAGGCTGAATTATTGATCTTCGGTGAGAGAGTGCGTGTCGCCGGAGGCGCCGTCTGTCCACTCCTGACCTTCTGTTCTCGGAGGAAAGACATCCGGCGGAAAAAGGCGAGCGGAGGCTAAACCGCGGCTTAAAATTACATTCATCCCGTGGCTCGGGGGCTCCGCAGGCCAGAGCTAGAGTGGGATATTAACCAGCTGAAGTTCAGGCCATCGCCCTGCTATCACGCAGCTCTCGCGCCATCGCTCTCGCCTCACTCTCACATTTGCGCCAACCAACACCAGCCAGCGCTGACAACCTCAATTTCTCAGCAGCGTTTACCAGAGACAGAAACGGAACCGCTAGCCCCGACCACCTTTCGTCTGGCGCAGCGGCGTGACCGGAGACCACCGCCGCCGCCGACGTTTTCCAGTCTAGTGCTAATTATACTCTCGCCCATTCTCTCTCAGAATAAAAGAACGAATTTTCACGAGCCGCCAGACGAGGCTATTTAAACCTATTGACATCCTCCCGAACAAAAACGGCGCTTCTACTTTCAGGTTAATGGACGCGTTCAGCGCGCTGTCTTTTGAGCCGCTGAGCTCCAAAAAGAAAAGAAAAAGGGAAAAATCTGGAGGCTGTAATAATGAAGGCTGAATTTAGCTCTGCACTGTAAAAAATGAGGCGTTGAAAGAACTTAAAAAAATTAAGGCAATAGTTTGCATGGATCTTTTTGAGTTGAAATAACTTTCTGTTCTTTTAAGTAAATGGAACTTGTCTAAGCCACTTAAAATATACTTAAATAAATTATCATAGTATAACTAAAAAACACCAAGTTATATCAACTTATTTTTTTACCTACCATTAACTTAAAATATTTAAGTTATTTCTACTATTTTTTTTAATAAACACAACTACATTAAATCAAAATTAAAATCTATGAATTTGAGTTGTTTTAACTAATTTGTTAAAGTTCTACCGACATAGAAAGATCCATGCAAACTATTGCCTTAATTTTTTTGCTTTTGTATTTCTTAAAATATAACTACACTTACTTAGCACTCAAATAAATCAATTCTCAGACTTTTAACCACTTTTGCATTTATTGGCAGGTTTTAGTAAAAAAAAAATTATCATGTTTTATTACACCAAGTCAACTTTACACCAGCGTTCTCCTTCAAGCCTATTTGAGGTAGCAAGGCTTAATTAACAGCTGTTGTTTTAAGAGACAGCACCTTGTGAGAAAGTTTCAGTCCATCCTGTTCCATAAAAAGCTTCTGAAACACTTCCAATGTGTATGTCAGTGGTTTAGGGTACTGCAAATTCAAGGCATATATGAACCCCAGAAGTGCAGCACATGCCTGTGGGACATTTCCAAGACCAGCCAGTACCTCTTGACCCTCAAAGACGGTACCTTCATCCTCTGTTGCACCCTCTTCCTTCACTGTGAAGATCTTCATGATGTGCTGTGAAATATTGACCTCACCCTCATCCTGTTAAAAAATGAAAAAATACAAATGTAGATGGTTATCTACAAAAAAAATAATTGAAGACATACTTTGTCCTTAAATTAACTAGGGTTGCTGAACCGGCCCATGCGAGATTGTTGTTAAATTAGAAGAGAAAAGTAAATCTAAGTTGCGCTATCAGCACCGAAAACCTTCGAACGCATCTAAACGGTGTATTATCTTAGTGTATTACGTAGTTTTGCGCTTCTCCTGCAGAGAATGAAAATGGAACAAAAATTTGTTTTACAGCTAAATAAACATAATTTAACCAGATCTGTAAAAGTGTAATATTTTAAAAAATGACCTAAAAAGAATGCTGTGCTATGAAATAAGCAAATCAAACAGCACCTCAAAAGTCTTACATTAATTGTATTCATTATGTATGTTTCCAGTAATAATTCTGAAAAATAAAACAGCTTGGAGTCCTAGAAAACAGGTTTTCAGCCTGACATTAATGCACTTCTCTAAGCCCAAAAAGTCCAGATTTCTCTCACTGAGCTAAAAAAAGAACTGAGGTAGAACAAACATACAAATGCATTTATTGCTTTATTATTATAAATGCTGTACAGCCCTACAGTATACATGTATTGTGCAGAACCAAGCTATGTATAATAGTCTGGCCCTCTAAAACCGTTGCAATTCCTCATTTGGCACCTTGGAAAAATGTATTGCCCTCCCCTGGGTTAAATATAAGGATAAAAGGGAATATTTTGTAGTTTGAAGTTACTGTTAGGTTTAGTGATTGTTTTATAGTAACAGGAAAATATAGTGGAGAATTAAACAAATACAATAATTTACTGAAGTTATAGAACACCCTTAAGAAATATATGGTTTCAGATGTGTCCATCAGACAATTAATGCTATGAGTCTGAAAAAATGTGTCTTTAATGAGAAATTAAAATAAATACACAAATATTTTGTTCCACACTTGAACACAATAGAACAAGGGAACACTTGGATTGTGAAAAGCAAAAACAGCAACAAACGCCCAAATCTGGACTTTGCAGCTGTGAACTAGAAAATACACCTAAAATACAAAAAAAAGTTATGTTTTATTGATCTTTTGGGCAATGTTCTGTTCTGAATAACTCGCACAGTGCACAAAGGGTGGTCTATGTATTGCACTGTACTGTATATAGATAAATGTTATTTAAAATAAAGTTACAACGCTAATAAACACAATAAACATTGCCACCCCTGAGAAATGTCAACAAACCAGGCAGTAAAAATAATTTTGCATAACTGATCTTTACTTTAAAATATCTGTGCGCCACAACTGTGAGCTGGCACAACTAGCACCCTTAAAAAAGAATTCTAAAGAACTGCTGGGTAATTGTGTGAGAATATTACTTTCAGCTCATGCATATGCTCCTGTAGTCAATAATGTTAAAACCTCTAGTACAGTACTACCCCAAATGGTGCTTAGTTCACTGTAATGTCAATCACTGCAGATTTTACTTACAAAGTGTTCTGCGAGCAGGCCATGTTCCCCCCACATACTCCACCAGGCTCAGTGGTGACTGCTCCCTAGACAAACAAAACATTTTTTAATCAATTTTATAAAAGCACAAGTAATGCTGCTGTTTTTGTTCTTAATAAAGTGCCACAAACAGGCTCATTGTTGTTTATTCCAACAAGATCCAACAAAGATGGAGCTTCTCCTGAGAATGAGATTACTCATGTCGGGTGCTAAAAAAATCTGTTGCTAATTCAAATATCTCTTTTACAGTGTTCTCAAAAAACGTGAATTAAAATTGTAAGAAAAACAAAAACATTCCTACAGTACTGCACATTTATTGGCACCTTTATTTAAAAATAAAAATAAACTTACCTTGACCAAACAGCTCATTATGCCTTGCATTCTTCTTCCTGACGCTCCGGCCTTGGCACTGAAGATAGAGAAGTTTTTGTGTAACGTATACTGGTCAAGCTTTAACATGAATTTTGACTCCAGATGCAAAGTAACGTTAGTTATGCCCTGGAACTCCTCTTTGATATTTAAATGAACAAGTGCACAACTCAAAACAGTGTGAAATAACTAAATCGCTAAGTGGATCTAAAAACATGGTCAACAGGCAAGTTAAATTTTGAACAAATACAAAACAAAACTAGCAAGGTTAGCTAACTCTATTATCCCCAGTCCTTATCCACACACTGAGCCCCCACGTTAGCAATTTACCCGCTAAAAACGCTCTCCAGACTTGCTAGCTAGCTAAGTTAACTCTTATCCCCAGTCCTTATCCACACACCAAGCCCCCACGTTAGCATTTTGCCCGCTAAATATGCTCTCCAGACTAGCTAGCTAGCTAAGTTAACTCTATTATCCCCAGTCCTTATCCACACACCGAGCCCCACGTTAGCATTTTACCCGCTAAAAACGCTCTCCAGACTAGCTAGCTAGCTAAGCTAACTCTTATCCCCAGTCTTTATCCACACACCGAGCCCCACGTTAGCATTTTACCCGCTAAATATGCTCTCCAGACTAGCTAGCTAGCTAAGTTAACTCTTATCCCCAGTCCTTATCCACACACTGAGCCCCAACGTTAGCATTTTGCCCGCTAAAAACGCTCTCCAGACTAGCTAGCTAGCTAAGCTAACTCTTATCCCCAGTCTTTATCCACACACCAAGCCCCCACGTTAGCATTTTGCCCGCTAAAAACGCTCTCCAGACTAGCTAGCTAGCTAAGCTAACTCTTATCCCCAGTCCTTATCCACACACCGAGCCCTCACGTTAGCATTTTGCTGTGTAGCCAAACAATCTTCTAGCTCACCAGAAACGTCAGCCAAAAGTGAGGGCTGACTAGTTATCTAACCACGATGTATGTATTTCTACAATTAGACTCTTATAATGTTATTTGGCAAGTAAACTTTTAGGTTGGACATGAATATTTTAGGAGAAATGTATTTAACATTGCTTACCTGCCAGTCGAACGGCTGTAAATGGTGCACGTCTTGCTCTGTATTTGAACCAAAGCTTCTTTTAATTTGAACTGATTCAAATAAAGTTGTGTCAACTCAGTTCAACATTGTTGCTTGAAACTTAAAAAAATTAAGTAGATTTTGACAAGCTTGTTTAGTTCAGTTTATAATGCAAATTATAAGTTCAGAAAACGTAAAAAAAAATAATAAACAACATTAAAGTAATTTAATTGTTTGCGTTTCATATAATTTTTTAAGTAATATTTACTTCGAGCTAGAATCACTTTTTACAGTGTGTGGGGCTGTTTGCGCCTGGATGGCTGGATGGTATTAAATATCATTTGCGTGGCTTTTGTTCAATTTTTTCGTCGGCTTCTAGCAAAATATGAAATGTGACTCTGAAAAGCTTGTTTGTTCCATTAATTGTTAATTGTTCATTAATTTCTCCAAATTTTCATGTAATCCTGTTGTTGGAGTGTGTAAACAGTATTATTCAGAATAAGGGGGGTTTTGCTGTGAAACTGCATTTCACCAGCTTCTTAGCAAAATATAAAAATAAATAAAATAAAACATGGCTTGGAATATTGTCCAGAGCCTTAACTTCCATTAAATTCTCCAAATTTACGTCCCACCATTAGAAATGTTCTCAATTTATGTGTTTCTTTAGACCCATATAATTGTCTCAACATTGTAAAAGTTCAGTCAGGGGATAACAGTCAATGAAAAACCAATGTTAATCAGTATTCATACCAAACACCGGAAAATGTTTGTGCCTGGATGGTTGGATGGTATTAAATATAATTTGCGTGGCCTTTGTTCAATTTCTTCGTCGGCTTCTAGCAAAATGTGAAATGTGACTCTCAAAAGCTTGTTTGTTCCATCGTCAAAAAAAAAAAAAAGAAAATTTCATTAATTTCTCCAAATTTTCATGTAATCCAGTTATTGAAGTGTGTAAACAGTACTATTCAGAATAAGGGGGTTTTGGTGTGAAACTGGGATATTTATAATAGAAAAATTTACTTACTTGTATTTCACCAGCTTCTAGCAAAATATGAATGTTTTTTTTTTCATTAAAAATATAAAAAAATAATAATAAGATAATAAAACATGGCTTGGAATATTCTCAAGAGCCTTAACTTTCATTAAATCATGGCTGGATGGTATTAAATATCATTTGCGTGGTCTTTGTTCAATTTTTCCGTCGGCTTCTAGCTTCTTAAATATGAAATGTGACTCTCAAAAGCTTGTTTGTTCCATCGTCAAAAAAAAGAAAAGATGGCTTTAAAGGAAATTTCTACAGTTAATTTCTCCAAATTTCCGTATAATTCTGTTATTGAAGTGTGTAAACAATATTATTCAGAATAGGGGTGGGGTTTGGTGTGAAACTGGGATTTATAACTAAATTTAATAAATAAATTTACCTACTTGCTTTTCACCAGCTTAAAGAAAAATATGAAAAAAGAATATTCTCAAGAGCCTTAACTTCCATTAAATTCTCCAAATTTATGTATCACCATTGGAAATCATGTGTAAATCATGTTAAATTCATGTGTTTCTTTTGAATAATTTAGATGTGTTAACATTGTAAAAGTTCAGTCAAGAGATAACAGTCAATGGAAAACCCAATGTTATCAAACACCTGAAAATCCAGACCAAAGTTTGAATCAGGTATTTTACATTGTATTCTTTAAATTTAGCCAAATATCCAGTAAATTTCGTTCCACTTCACAATTGTGTCCCACTTGTTGTTGATTCTTCACAAAAAATTGCAATTTCATATCTTTATGTTTGATGCCTGAAATGTGGCAAAAGTTCAAGGGGGTCAAATAATTTTGCAAGGCACTGTAAACCAATAGGGAGTCAGAATGGTATATGTTTATACTTCTCTACATCCAATCACAATCAGATTCACTCTATCTGGATGGAGAGATTTATCTGGATAGGGGTTTTATTGAAGGATGAGAAGCCGGAATAAAAACCAGCTGAAATGAAACAGGAGTAACGAGGCTGTTTTTAAAATGTAAAGAGTAGAAAGTTACTTTGGTACCACTTTGAAATAAAACTACCCTTATAAAGTGTTTATAAATGGTTTATGAATTAGTTTATTAGTTATTATTGATTAGGTTGCAAATACTTTAAAAACCACTGATAAACAGTTCAAACACATCAATTGAAGAGGCAACAGTGATCCATTTTTAATTATTTGCAACCTAATTAATAACCATAAATAAACCCTTTATAAAGGTAGTCTTATTTTTTAAGTGGTACCGTTACTTTAAGTTACAATTTTTATTCCAGTAAAGTATAGATAATCAACATTTCTACTTAAGTCACTTAACGAAGAACGTAAGATTACATATTTTGGTTGGACAGTGAGTGGAATCACCATGTAGAAAATTAGTAGGTGTTTCTAATAAAGTGGCCACTGATTAAGAACAAGATCGTAAACTGCAAAAAAACAAATCTATTTAAATTGAGACATAAATGCCTAAATTAAGCAAAAAAATCTGCCAAATGGGGTAAGCAAAATTTCCTTAT
Source organism: Astyanax mexicanus (assembly GCF_023375975.1). Lineage (NCBI taxonomy): Eukaryota > Metazoa > Chordata > Actinopteri > Characiformes > Acestrorhamphidae > Astyanax > Astyanax mexicanus. The sequence goes on from NC_064421.1 coordinate 2,062,328, forward strand.
AAAGTATTTTTAAAATAAGCAACGTTAAAGCCTCAAAATGAGTGAAGGAAGACTCAAATCAACAAAAATATTTTATTCACTAGCTTAAATTTCTACACAAGTATCAGAACAACTTGACTGGTGACTTTTTGTGTTTATCTTAAGTTCAAATGACTTAAAATAAGGTGAAAATTCTAAGTAAGACTCAATAAGATAATTATTCCTATAACAATCTTAAATTACTAAAACCAAAATTCTTATCAGAGCAAGAAATAAGATTTATAGCTTTGAAACTAGATCATTTCACTTGCTAAGATTTAGTTTTTTGCAGTTTAGTAGGTGTTTCAATTAAAGTGGCCACTGATTAAGAACAAGATAGTAGTACACTGCAAAAAACGAAATCTTAGCAAGTGAAATGATCTAGTTTTAAAGGAATAAATCTTATTTCTTGCTCTGATAAGAGTTTTTAGTATAACTAAGCATTGTGAATGTAAGATTGGTTTACATATTTTAGAAATAATTATTATCTTATTCAGTCAAACTTAGAATTTTCACCATTTTTTAAGTAGTTTAAAAAAAAAAAACACACACACACAAAAAGTCACCGGACAAGTTATTCTGATACTTGTGTAGAAATTTAACGTAGAAAAAAAATTGGCTTGATTTGAGTCTTATTTCACTCATTTTGAGGCTTTGTCATTGCTTATTTTAAGAATAGTTTATATGAAATTTTTGCTTAATTCCATTGCCAGATTAATTTGCTTAATTTAAGCATTTATGTCTCAATTTCAATAGATTTTATCTAGTTTTTGCCAATGGATTTTTTGCAGTGTATGTGTTTCTAAACCTGAATGAACACACTCCATTCAGGAGATGAGAATAAGGAGGATGTGTCGGTGGATGAACAGCCGTCCCCTTCAGCGCTGTTTGACTTTTCCGTAACGTCTTCTCGCTTTACACGGAGCGTTCGTCGCCGCGGCGACACGATGAGTTTGATTGGTCCTCGGGGACACGAACTCTTCTTTGAATCCTTATCTTTTGTCCTCAGCGGTGCGTAAAATATGCTGGAGTCTCCGTCTTTTTTCCGGCATCTTATCTGAGGAGCGTTCTGAGGTTTTTCTCTGAAACCGGAGGCGCCGCCGTCGCGCCGCGCCCTGAATACCAATCCCTCGCTCTCGCTTTGAAGAGGTGAGCGCTCACCTGCACGCTCAGGAACACGGCGAGGAGCGAGGAACCCTGGTGCACCGTGTCCTCGTGCCACGGGTCGCCCGGGGTCAGGAGGAATCTGGGGGGAATTTGATTGCTCTTGTATCTTTCGGGCTCTTTGATGTACGGCTCGACTAATGGAACGCTCTCGCATTATCGCTTATATAAACCTGCGCCGCTGCTGTCGCTTTCTCAGAACAGCAGTAAATTAATGCAGTTCTGTTTTATAAGGGTTTAAGTTTGGAGATCAGGTAAATTGGATACTCTAAATGCAAGGGCGTAGGAGCGGATTTGATATGGGGGGGGGGGGGGGGGCGGCGGGACATCTGCTTATATGAATCAAAGCCCACCTTATAGTCTCTTAGAACAACATTTGTGGAGTTACCTTTAATTACAAATAAACCTTTCTTTTCTGTACTTCTGTTTATTATTAGTTACATCCAAGTACAGGTGACTTTACAACCTAAATATGTTACTCCACTTTACATTTACTGTTGTTAGAAAAAAATATGCGTGCATATTTGAAAATAATAATAATAAAATAATATATGTTATTATTATTATTATTATTATTATTATTATTATTATTATTATTATTATGTATTGGCGTGTCAATTCTGTTGTATATTTGTATATTTATATTTACGCCACATTTTGTCGACTAAAAGTACTTATGATGGTGGTCTTTTACGTAAAAGAATGTAGCCTTATGTTTCATAGAGATTTTTGGCATAAGTTAATATAAACGTTAGATGACCCAAACCTTCTGTTAGTTTCATGAGCTTTTACTAAAGGACCAGATATATTCAATTAGTAAATCTAAGGGATTTTAAAAGGTAAACTCAATAAATGAGGGTTTATTAGCTGATGAGCTGGATCCGGTGAAAACACAAAATTTCAGTGCAGTGATCAGGGAGAAGAAACTGCTTTAAACTACCAACATAAAGTATTGTACTGAAATATGGCTACTACACCCAGCTTCTAGCAAACTAGTTAAGCTAGCTAAAATATTTTTTAATTTTCCTTAATTTACAGTAATCCTGCAGTCATAGTCTACAAGTAACAATGACTATCACAAGCTCACAGTGGGTTTGATCTGTGGGTTTTGATTCGTTTATTTTTAACCAGCTATCAGAAATAGGCTCCGTTACCTTCTTTTAACGTCAGCTCGCTGCGCCCCGCTGCTAAATCTAAAAAAGAAAACTTTACAAATCCTTTACAGCGAGGGGGGGCTTCCCCACTCTCCTCCGCAAAACAAGCGAGCTGATTTTTGATTCTGTTTCTATTAAGAGGCGGGACTCTTTTCCTGAACCGGTTCCGTGATTGGCCCAAAGAGATTTCCCATTTACACAGCATTCTGTCTACTCATTAAAAACACAGCTGAGCTGAGAGAAACGATTCGCTCCTGGCGACGCCCCTGTTCTCCTGCGGTATCATTTTTGGGGGGGGACAAATCCACCTGTTTCTGATATTGGGTGGGACATGTCCCCCCCATCCCCCCTGGTTCCTACGCCTATGTCTAAATGTATCCGGTGCATCATTTAAACTCAAATAAATTAAGTCTGTTTTACATAAAATTGGATATTTCTAAACAATACTCAACTATTTTGAGTTAGTTGAACTGAATTTGTGGGCACATATACTGTACTATTCAAACTGAGATCTTTGAGTTGAACCAACTTATAAGGTGTGTGTGTGTGTGTGTAAATGTATGTATGACTGTGAGCCCAGGTATTAATTGGTACTCTGTTCTGGGTAAATGCTGGTTAGTGCCCAATGCAGTCCTCCTCCAGGTGGAAGGTGGTTTCCGGTTGAGAGTACGCTGTGCGCTATTGGCTGCTGCTTCTCATCGGCGTGTGGTTGAGTGTTGATGTGTAATATGTGCAAGTTGTAAAGCATCCTTGGGTTTCTAGAAAGGTGCTATATAAGTTGAACTTTATTAATGAATTCATTCATAATAACTGAGTTTAGCCTGTTTCCATTGGCAACTACTTTTCCATTGGCTTCTGTTACAATCTATTTGCATACTGGGTGTGTCCAACAGTTTCTGACTTACACTCACCCTGATCTACCTTACAAATAAATCAACTTCCCCTTTAGTTGTAATAACTTGATGTTTTAATTTATGGTAACTCAAGTTTTTATTAACCATTACTTAACGTTTTTAAGGCAACCGGTTTCTTCAGATTTAAGTAAATTCAACTTATTCGGGATTACAGTGTACAGTATGTGTAAGTGTGTGATATGTATGTAAGTTTGTGTGTTTGTAAGTGTGTGTGTGTGCGTTTAAATGTATGCTGTAGGGCTGGATGCAGTCCTCCAGGTGGACGGTGGTTTCTGGTTGAGAGTACGCTGTGCGCTATTGGCTGCTGTTTTTCACCGGTGTGTTAAATATAAATGGTTGTGTGTAATAAGTGTAAACTGTAAAGCGCCTTTGGGTTTCTAGAAAGGCACTATATAAGTTGAACTTCATTCATTCATTTAAAATCATAAAAAATATACTGTAGGTTTTTAAGGTGCACTTAAAATCCTTTAATTTCCCCAATAAATCGATAGTGCTTCTTATAATGCGGTGCCCCTTATGTATGAATTTTACCAGTCAGGTATTAATGAGCAGTAAAGCCACTCTGCTGAAGTACAGCTTTATACAGGAGTTTCAGTTTAGTGATCCAGCACTGAGACTGGAGCAGTATTAGCATTAGCCGCTAACTATGCTAAGCGCTAGCTTTTTTACTGTTCATAGATGAGTGTATTGGACTGTACTCTGCATGTTTACTGTGTTAAAAAAAGCTACATTGGACGAACCTCTCGCTCTAATATTACCTTGGGTTACCGGAACACTCAGGGTGTGGTTAGCCGCTAATGCTAATGCTAATGCTATTGCTGCTGCACCAAGCCTTATTGGAAATCTGGAAATCTAAGCTTACTGTGAATGAACAGAAGCACTTTACTCAACCCAGGAGAGAAATCTGTGTAGATTAACATCCAGCACTTGTTTGACTTTAAAAGAAAAAGTATATATATATTTTTTTAGAATTATATTCTGTGAAATACAATAATACAATAAACCCACATACAAACTTATAAACATATTTCCCTTAAATGAGGCTGAATTCCTCTGACTGTCGGTTTCCAGCACTTAAGAGCACACCTGCTGAACGCTCTCGAATTATCGCTTATATAAACCTGAGCCGCTGTTTTTCGCTTTCTTAGAACAGCAGTAAGTTTATGCAGAAATCATAAATATATATATATATATATATATATATATATATATATATATATATATATATATATATATATATTTCGCACTATAATGCACACTTAAAATCCTTATATATGAATTCTACCAGTCAGGTATTAAGGAGCAGTAAAGCCACTTCAGTGAAGTACAGAGTTATACAGGAGTTTCAGTTTAGTTCTCCAGCACTGAGAGTAAAGCAGTATTAGCATTAGCCGCTAACTGTGCTAAGCGCTAGCTCTTTCACCATTCAGCGGTGAGTATATAAGACTGTAGTCTGAGTGTTTACAGTGTAACAACAAGCTATGATAGACAAACCGCTAGCAAATATCACCCTGGTTTACTGGAACACTCAGGGTTCCTCAGTGTAGCGCGGCACAGACGTAATTTGGTGGGGGGACATGGGGGACATGTCCCCTGCACTTTTTCAAAAGCCAGTTGTGGTCCCCTGCATTTTTTACAGTTAAAAACCAATGTCACGCTATATTAAACACTTCAAGCGCTAGCACCAAGCAGAAAACAACCGCCTAAGCGGAAGCCAGTTTCCCTTTAGACCGCCCGCAAGCTCATCGACTGGCTCTGCTGTTTCTTGCTAACGTTTCATTGGCCGCCGTGGCTGTCACTCTGGATCACTTCATTATTCATTTACTATGTAGTAAATGAAACAATAAAAAAAAAAATAATAATAAAAAAAACGTTGAATGAGAATGAATGACTGGTACTGTATTTTAGTGTAGATTGGCATGGATTAGCAGCGAAGATTAGCATTAGTTAACAGCTGTAGTAATAAATCAGGTTAAACTGCACCTGAACAGAGGAGTATGCTTGATAGTCGAACTGAAGTGCAATATTCGGTACCACTTTAAAATAAGACTACCTTTATAAAGGGTTTATAAATGGTTTACAATTAGTTTATTAATGGTTACTAATTAGGTTGTAAATGCCTTAAAAATCATTAATAATCAGTTATAACACATACGTAGAAAGGGCAACAATATAGATGGCTGTAGGTTCACTATTTGACAAACAACAGGTCATTGTTGCCCTTTCTATGTATGTGTTATAACTCATTATTAATGATTTTTAAGGCACTTACAACCTAATTAGTAACCATTAATAAACTAATTGTAAACCATTTATAAACCCTTTATAAAGGTAGTCTTATTTGGTACCCAATATTCTTTTCATACCTGCCAAAATGAACCGATTTAACCTAAAAAAATATATTTCTGGTATGATTGCTTCAGGTGGGATTATTAGGTAGAGGGGGGATTATAGGCTGATTGGATCAGAAGGCCAGAGCACCCCCAATAAGATCATCTTTAAAGGTCAAAAATGAAAAAGTTGAGCAATCAAATCAATCAAATCTGACATTTCCACCACTTAGCTCCTCACACTGTTTTTATATATATATATATATATATATATATATATATATATATATATATATATATATATATATATAGATATAGATATAGATGGATGGATTAAACGATGCTGGAAATGCGGAATATAGAGATTTTTTTTTTACCTCTGGATGAATAAAAGCTATAATTTGAGATTCTACAGAAGATGTTGGGTGTTTTTCAGCACTGCTGTTTCTCCGCAGGATCAAATATGAAGGAAAATGCGAGTGTATGGAATCTGAATAAAGAGAGAGAGCAGTTCTGCTGACTTCACCAGAGAGGAAACGCTGTAAATGTGGAATGTGTTCAGCCTCAGATCCTTCAGGACTGCGGCACTGCGTGGCTTTGTGTTTTTACTGTTGTATTACACCTGATTCAACCTGAAAATGAAGTGAAACACCTGAGTAAGGGCTGCTGGAGCCTGCTGACTGCAGATACTCCAAACAGCAGCACCGACTCAACCACACAATCACAGAACGAACACATTCAGTACAGAACGCTTATTACCGAGCACTTCAGACAACTGTAATACTCTGGTTAATACAGGAAAATACAGTAAATAAGGATAAAACTGGATACGCTTGTAGACGCTGCTTTATAAACCCAAGAAACCCTATGTTTTTTGTTGTCAGGGGTGGGATAAAATGTTAATACTGCGATATGTATCATACTGTATATAACATTTAAGTTTGCGATACATTACAGTATTGATATGTGGCATGTAGGGATAGGCGATATGGTCCTAAAATATTATTTTCAAGAATACACTACCGCAACAAAATGAAAATTAAATATTAATGCATATGATAGGATATGGGACACCCCTAACTGAGATATTAAAAAAATACAAGAATTTTTAATCAGATTTGTAACAGAAGTCAATGATACAGAATGCCATGATACTAATAATATTAATAATGCACTCTAAATATCTCCATATATCCAGGATTAAAGTAAAATATATAGTACCCTAATGTGATCATTAGGGGTGGGTGATATGCCACAACATTTCAGGGTAAAATATCTAATATTGTTCATCATATTCAAAAATGTTGGCAATATTATTGTGTAAGATATGGCACAAACATATATATATATATATATATATATATATATATATATATATATATATATATATATATATATATATATATATATATATATATATATATGATCTGGATGTTGAAAGGGTGTTATTACAAAATGAGACTGGAAATCTGAAATTTTGATAAATCAGGTTAAACTGCACCTGAACAGCCAGCTTAGCTCAAAACATTGTTATAGTAACAGGTCTACTTCTACTGATGGTAAAACATCCCTAGTTCTGTATGGCTCCTTTCATTTTAAAAAAATACATGTAGTCTCTCTCTCTCTCTCTCTGTTTCTCATGAAAAGGTGTTTCCAAACTTTTGACTGGTACTGTATTTCAGTGTAGTTCAGTATCGAGTAGCAGCAGAATTGCATTAGTTAATAGCTGTAGTAATTATTATCTGGGTAATAAATCAGGCTAAACTGCACCTGAACAGCCAGCTTAGCTCAAAACACTGTTATTGTGCCAGGTTTAATTCTACTGATGGTAGAACATCCCTAGTTTTGTATGGTTTAGTCTCTGTCTCTCTCTCTTTCTCATTTTCTCATGAAAATTAAGACATGAAGACATCACGCTCGTCTCCGGCTCTCTGAAACTCGCTTCACATCCCAGCGACAAAAACGGCGAGACAAACCGAACCTCGCTATCTTTCTCTAATCAGTCTGGAGGGTGGAAATATTTCCTTTGATGACTGTTTTTCTTCTACTTCTTTTTTAAAATATAAAAAAGCTTAATAAAATGATCTATCTGGATGTTGAAAGGGTTTTCTATTACAAAATGAGACTGGAAATCTGATAATTCTGATAAATCAGATTAAACTGCACCTGAACTGCCACCTTAGCTCAAAACATTGTTATAGTAACAGGTCTACTTCTACTGATGGTAGAACATCCCTAGTTCTATATGGTTCCTTTAATTAAAAAAAAACTTTACATGTAGTCTCTCTCTCTCTCTCTCTCTCTCTCTCTTTCTCTGTTTCTCATGAAAATGTGTTTCCAAACTTTTGACTGGTACTGTATTTCAGTGTCGTTCAGTATCGAGTAGCAGCAGAATTGCATTAGTTAATAGCTGTAGTAATTATAATCTGGGTAATAAATCAGGCTAAACTGCACCTGAACAGCCAGCTTAGCTTAAAACACTGTTATTGTGTCAGGTCTAATTCTACTGATGGTAGAACATCCCTAGTTTTGTATGGTTTAGTCTCTCTCTCTCTCTTTCTCATTTTCTCATGAAAATTAAGACATGAAGACATCACGCTCGTCTCCGGCTCTCTGAAACTCGCTTCACGTCCCAGCGACAAAAACGGCAAGACAAACCGAACCTTGCTATCTTTCTCTAATCAGTCTGGAGGGTGGAAATATTTCCTTTGATGACTGTTTTTCTTCTACTTCTTTTTTAAAATATAAAAAAGCTTAATAAAATGATCTATCTGGATGATGAAAGGGTTTTCTATTACAAAATGAGACTGGAAATCTGATAATTCTGATAAATCAGATTAAACTGCACCTGAACAGCCACCTTAGCTCAAAACATTGTTATAGTAACAGGTCTACTTCTACTGATGGTAGAACATCCCTAGTTCTATATGGTTCCTTTAATTAAAAAAAAACTTTACATGTAGTCTCTCTCTCTCTCTCTCTCTCTCTCTCTCTCTTTCTCTGTTTCTCATGAAAAGGTGTTTCCAAACTTTTGACTGGTACTGTATTTCAGTGTAGTTCAGTATCGAGTAGCAGCAGAATTGCATTAGTTAATAGCTGTAGTAATTATAATCTGGGTAATAAATCAGGCTAAACTGCACCTGAACAGCCAGCTTAGCTTAAAACACTGTTATTGTGTCAGGTCTAATTCTACTGATGGTAGAACATCCCTAGTTTTGTATGGTTTAGTCTCTGTCTCTCTCTCTTTCTCATTTTCTCATGAAAATTAAGACATGAAGACATCACGCTCGTCTCCGGCTCTCTGAAACTCGCTTCACATCCCAGCGACAAAAACGGCGAGACAAACCGAACCTCGCTATCTCTCTCTAATCAGTCTGGAGGGTGGAAATATTTCCTTTGATGGCTGTTTTTCTTCTTCTTCTTTTTTAAAATAAAAAAAGCTTAATAAAATGATCTATCTGGATGTTGAAAGGGTTTTCTATTACAAAATGAGACTGGAAATCTGATAATTCTGATAAATCAGATTAAACTGCACCTGAACAGCCACCTTAGCTCAAAACATTGTTATAGTAACAGGTCTACTTCTACTGATGGTAGAACATCCCTAGTTCTATATGGTTCCTTTAATTAAAAAAAACTTTTACATGTAGTCTCTCTCTCTCTCTCTCTTTCTCTGTTTCTCATGAAAAGGTGTTTCCAAACTTTTGACTGGTACTGTATTTCAGTGTAGTTCAGTATCGAGTAGCAGCAGAATTGCATTAGTTAATAGCTGTAGTAATTATAATCTGGGTAATAAATCAGGCTAAACTGCACCTGAACAGCCAGCTTAGCTTAAAACACTGTTATTGTGTCAGGTCTAATTCTACTGATGGTAGAACATCCCTAGTTTTGTATGGTTTAGTCTCTCTCTCTCTCTTTCTCATTTTCTCATGAAAATTAAGACATGAAGACATCACGCTCGTCTCCGGCTCTCTGAAACTCGCTTCACATCCCAGCGACAAAAACGGCGAGACAAACCGAACCTCGCTATCTCTCTCTAATCAGTCTGGAGGGTGGAAATATTTCCTTTGATGGGCTGTTTTTCTTCTTCTTCTTTTTTAAAATAAAAAAAGCTTAATAAAATGATCTATCTGGATGTTGAAAGGGTGTTATTACAAAATGAGGCTGAAAATCTGATCCCTGATTGATGTGAATGAAAAGAGACCCGGGCCACACAGCGAGTAATCTCATTAACTCCCCCACAAAAGCTAATGCAGTAATGAGCGAATCACAGCCCCGCCGCCATTCACACGCTCAATCACAACTTCCTGCTTTAATAAGGACTTTTAGGAGACAAAAGCACGTCCCACGAGCTTCACGTGATCCAGTTACGGTTCGGTGTGGAGATGCCGGGCTTTCTGGGTGAAAATCAGCTAATTATTCCACGCTGGGGTGAATAATAATCTTCTACCGCCAGATCATTTCTACATTTTACCTCCTAACGCCAATGGCTCGTCTGAAACGGAAGCAATTAAGTTGTCAAAGTACTAATTTTGCTCCATACTGGGGATGCAATGAATAGAAATTCATTATTAGGAATGAACGGATGATCCATTTTAGACAGATTTAAATATGCAGTCACCAACAGGAGGCGCTCCACTTGCTATTTCGGGTTTTTTAATTATTTTAAAATTGATCTATAGTGTTTTTTGGTCTTCTGTACACACAAAAATGTGTATAGAAATGTTTACTCACTAAAAACATTAAACACTCTCCCAACTCCAAACAGATTTGCCAGTGTGAACAGGCAAAACAGTTAAAATGGACTCTGGTTTGTTTATACTCTTATTGCAGGTTGATAAAGCAGGTGTGTAAATAGTTATCACACTCGGGTGCGAATCAAAACAACCGTATCGAGACCAGCTAGAGGAGCTGAACTCAATCCGGTCCCAAATGAATTCTGAAGCGGTTCACTTGTGATGAGAACGTGATCGGGTCTCGATCTGACTCAGATATCAAATATACTTTTAATATGAGCTAAACTGCTGATAAGACGCAGTTTAATCTGATATATCAGCCAGATAACGCTAGTTAGTTACCACAGCTATGAACAAACGCTCTCAGGCTCTGCTGCTGCTCCATGCTGTTTACACACTGAACATGATATGTGCAGTGTTCACTGCATGCACCATTAAAAAACAATGTTTAAATGCGAAACAGCACATTTTTGGAGCTCTGTGTTAAAGCAGCTTCACACTGCACAGATATACAGATATACACACTGAAACAAAGAATCTTCTCACTATATTTACTTTTTTGCTCCCGCGCCAGACAACTCTGACCAATCAGAGGAGACTCTGATGTGCTAGCGTGGTTTACTGGTGTGCATTTTGGTTCGTTTAGGTTTTTATGCCTGTGTGAAACCAAACCAAACAGAGGGAGAAACGCTCCAAATAAACAAATAAACTCATCAACTGATCCGGACCATAGAAACTTTCACATTTACAGGTGTGAAAACACCTTTAAAAAAGTCTCTTAGATTTAAATGACTTAAATCTGCCAACACTTTGGCAAAACAATGCGTTGATCAACGGTGCGCAGTTGACAGCTTACCTAAAGATCACTTAGGGTGATTTTTCACACCAGCAGTATTCGGTCGGGTTAAAACGGACTCTGATTGGCTTGTACTCTTAGTGCAATTTGATTGAACAAGTGTGAAAACAGTAATTGCACTCCGGTGCGTTCCACTTGTGGTGAGAACGTCATTCGGTCTCGATCCGAACCAGCTATCAAATATACTCCTTTTTAATTAAGCTAAACTGCTGATAAGGCACAGTTTAATCTGATATATTAGTCTATGAACAAAAGCTGTCTCTGCTGCTGCTCCATGCTGTTTACACACCGGACATGGTATGTGCAGTGTTCACTGCATGCACCATTGAAAACACTGTGTTTAAAAGCGAAGCAGCTAATGTTTAGTGTTCTTTGGTAAAGCAGCTATATTTACTTTCTTGTTCCCTTACCAGACAGATCTGACCAATCAGAGGAGACTCTGATGTGCTTGTGTGGTTTATTGGCGTGCATTTTGGTTTGTTTAGGTTTATGCCTGTGTGAAACCAAACCAAACAGAGGGAGAAACGCTCCAAATAAACAAATAACCTCATCAACTGATCCAGACAATAGAAACTTTCACAACTACAGATGTGAAAACGACCTAAAATAAGGACCTTAAATTTAAATCTGCCAACATTTTGGTAAAACACTGCGTCGATCATCAGGCAGTGTATTTTTTTACATTTATGTGAGAAGCTTTAAGAGCTTCTCTAGACATTTTCTATTCTCCATCTCTATTCACCACCACCACTACTGTCAACAAGTCAGATTTAAATGCAGACTGTAGCTTTTTAGAATTTAAGAACCACTCAGAAGGACCCTATTTACAGCATATAATGAATTATACTTATTACACATTTTTAAATCCACATGCATGTGCTTCTCAACATGCTGGCACTTCCATCATTAATTCCATATAAACAAAAACAGCTTCAGACTCAGGGCTGGTCTCGTTCGTTCAGACGCTAATGTAGAACTGCAGCTCGCCCCATGTCCTCCACTCGTCTTTCCTTCAGCCAGCTTTCATTATACATTTCCTCAAAAAGCAGAAGCAGATCACATTATCTCATTAAATGTGGGGAAACGGCTCATCACGAAGCAACAAATCAAAATATGTGCTTTTCACCGCAGGCAGAGCGGAGACGAGGGCGGGGCGTCCACCAGGAGCCCCAGCCCCACGCTTTACAGCTCAGAGTGATGGAGTTAATGGAGAATCTGGGCAGTGTGTAGCGGATAATTACGCCACTCACGCCTCTCCAGCCTTCATAAGCACTGAAAGAGCGGTGTTAATAAAACGCCTGGGCCTGGCAGCACTCCCAGTTCCATCACAGTTAGACGCTGAAGCTACGGCTGATATCCTACAGCATCGCTAACGCTAACGCTGCACATGCTACGCTAATCTACTGCCACAAGAAAACTCGGGTAACACTTTTATTTCACATTAAATTTCTTCTTCTGCTAAAATCCACTTGTTCTTGTTGTTTGTGGAATACACAGAGGTGGAAAGTAACTAATTACATTTACTCACGTTACTGTAATTGAGTAGATTTTATGTGTAATTTGTCATTTTTAAAGTAGTTTTTAAATGAGGTATTTTTACTTTAACTCAAGTTCATTTTGACGGAAGTAATTTTCTGTTACTGAGTAAAAAATTGAGTTTTGTTCTCCATGGCAGCACAGCTGAACTTTTCCCAGCAGTGTTTATTACGGTTAGCGGTTAGGAGAGACGCTGTGTGAATCAGCTGTGCTTGTGGGAACCGGTGTTCTGTCGAGTTATGCTACCCATCGATATGTGCTTCTTTACGGCACTGCACATGCACCAACCGAATTTTTTTTTTTTTTGCATGATTTCATGTTTTTAATGATAATTTCTTAAGTTTCTGGGAACATTAAACAATCTGCTTGGATGTTAAAAAAACATGTAAACAGCAGTTAAAGCATAGCAATGGTAAGTTAAAAAATAATAATGAACTGTAAAATTATAAAAATACGGTTTATAGTCGCATATATGACCACAACCTTTTAACAGTTAAGAAAAAAAAAATGGATCATAGAAATCTATGCCACTTGTTCTTAAAAAATGTTTCATGGGGTGGTCTGAACAAGTACTGCCTGAAAGGTCATTTTTTTTTATTTAATAATTATTTAATTTATGATTTGTACTTTTTTACATCAAATAATTAAAACTAACTATGTAACTTTTACTTAAAGTAAATTTTTAATTGAGTACTTTTTTACTTTTTCTTGAGTAGAATTTTAGCAAAGAAAAGGTACTTTTACTTAATTACAATTTTTAAGTACTTTTTCCACCTCTGGAAATATTGTCATTGTCTGCAGCTGCTAGTAAAAGAAAATATTCAGAAAAACGAGTCGATCAGGAAAAGCACCGTGTCTACATCAACCCGTTAATTATTACTTGTGGCCCCGCCCACCTCGGCTCGGGACTGCCCACAGAGAGAGCTGAAGCCGGGCAGCGACGCCGTCTCGTCAGATAGGAGATAACTAACAGCGCTAGGAACAGCATGCAGTTCATTCCTGTGTTATTTGTGCGAATAACACATCAGTGTTTATATACTTTACCCAGTAATTCAGAGCTAAGAAACAAATGGTTAGAATTAGTCTATGGAGGAAAAACACCACCGGCCAAGTACAATTGAGATAGGTAGACGTAAAAACAGTTTAGAACAGTTCTGTTTACACTAGTTAAAATGGATTTTTACTTTCTGGACCTGAACTACCCACCTCTGTGTGTAAGTAACTATAGGTTTAAATAGGATCTCCGGGGGATTTGGTGTTTTACAGAGACTCTAAGACTAGGTCAGTATAGGCTGAACTGCACTTAGCAGGGCATTATTACACATGCTGTAAAATACCTTATGACATTACAAAGACTGTTCTAACTGTTGTATGTCTCACTGCCTCCTGGTGTCGCAGTGCTGTTAGCCAATCAGAGGCGATATGTTTGCATGTTTAAATATTCATGAGCAAGAGCTGAAATCCTATCGTTACTCCCCCCTGCCCACTCCTCCACCGGACTAAAGCAGCGTTATACTGGATCACTGGACGCATGAGAGAATGGTACGTATGAGGCCTACCACATCCATAATCTATCAACAACTTGGCTTTTTAAATTTTAATGTATATTCTTAAAGAAATGATTAACAAATTAACCAACTAGACGACACAATCAACCCTGTGAAGCAGCTGCACATTAATGACGGCGGTGTAGCTGGAATTTGTTGACTGCACTACACACTGTAAGCAGTAGGCAGAAATAAAAATGTAAAATTTAAATATTATATTAGTTAACGAACATTAGAAAATAAAACAAGAAGCTGGCTATCAGTGCATAATAATAATAATAATAATAATAATAATAATAATAATAATAATAATAATAATAATAATAGCTGCTCTGTGGTGGTTTTCTGTTCTGTTGGTTCTGATTTTTACTAAAGAACAGGATGAAAATAATGAGGAGAATTATAAAGTATACAGAGAAACACATACAGAACTACAGTCTGTAATTATTATACATAAAACTGACATATTTACACCATATTCAACTCCAGCACTTCAGCTCTTCAGCTTTCTCCTCTCCCTCTTTAAAGGAAAAGTTGAGTATTTTGATCTAAATTGTGATTTCTGCTCCTGCTGTTCCGGCTTGCTGTTATTTTGATAATTGAGGCTTTATTTAGAAATGTTGTGCCGTGGGGAATCTCCCCCGGGGGCGTACAGTGCAGGTTAATAGGACACGGGTGAGCTCACTAACAAAGCCTTTAAATCTAGAAAAATATATTTACCAGGAGACTTGTTATTGTAGACAATTAAATGATCAAACAAAACCTCAATCATTAAAGCACATGTCTGAGTGAACCTGCTGTGAAAAAACACACACTTTAAAAAATACACAGCAAATCGCCGCTGTGCTGAAAACCAGCCAGCCTTCCTTCAGCCTCAGTAATTCATCACAAATACAGGAGAAACTTAAAATCCATAGAGAAAAAATATACGACCAAAAATATACACCAGCAGGAGAACGTCACCATGAAACATCTACCAACCAATATATCCATGCAACAAAATAAGCAAATTTATACAACAAATGATTCCTATTGAGGAAAAATTACAGAAAAGTATTTAACAGTCGAAGAATAAAGGATGTTGTTCCGTGTTTTTTTTTTATGACCTCTTGGATGAGTCGTCACTGCACTCTTAAGGTAATTTTGAAAGGTTCGCCACTCTGAATAATAATAGCTCTCATTGTGGTTCTTTGGAGTCCCAAGATTTTTAAAATGGCATAAGCAAAAATACCACTACCACCAGGGAACAGCATAGTCAAAAAAGTAAGCAATTAGAAAATAGCATTACCAAAAATTCACCATCAAGGAGCAGCATAATCAAGTATTCAAGCAAACAGAGAATGGCATAACAAAAAATTTACCATAAAGGAACTAAATAATCAAATATTTAAGCAATAAGATTAAGGCATAACCAAAAATGTACCAACAGGGAACAGCATAATCACATATATTTAAGCAATTAGCAAATGCCATAACCAAAATCTCACCATAAAGGAACTAAATGATCAAATATTTAAGCAATTAGATAAAGACATAACCAAAAATTCACCATAAAGAAACAGTATAATCAGATATTTAACCAATTAGAGAATGCCATAGCCAAAAAATCACCATAAAGTAACTAAATAATCGAATATTTAAGCAATTAAGGCATAAATTAAGGCATGACCAAACATTCACCATCAGAAAACAGCATAAACACATATTTAAGCAATTAGAGAATGACATAAAAAAAAAATCACCATCAGAAAACAGCATAATCAAATATTTAAGCAATTAGAGAATAAGAATAACCAAAAAATCACCATAAAGGAACTAAATAATCAAATATTTAAGCAATAAGATTAAGGCATAACCAAAAATTCACCATCAGGGAACAGCATAATCACATATTTAAGCAATCAAGGAAGGTTAATTGCATATAATAATCACAGCATAAAAAACTGAATATCTACCAATAGGAGAATAGCAATATTTACTCCAACACAAGACATGAATAGAAGAACCTTTTAATTGAATATACATGCTAATAATAGAATGTTTTTGCCTGAAAATCAACCGAAATTTGATCGTTTTATCCAAAAATACACTTTTTCCTAAATACATTAGATAAACGACTGAAAATCCACCTATTTCAATTGAACTTTTAAATATCTACCAAAAAAAAATCCTTTTTACCCAAAAGGAGCACAATCAGACAATTTGAAACCTTATTATGTATTTTTTAGCAGGTTTTTACATGACTAATACTGAATGCACTGTACAGGTCTGAAAAAAATTAAGAGACCAATTCCGTTTCTGCTTTTTGCTATTTATAGGTTTATGTTTGAGTAAAATGAACATTGTTGTTTTATTCTATAAACTACAGACAACATTTCTCCCAAATTACAAATAAAAAATATTCTCATTTAGAGCATTTATTTACAGAAAATGGGAAATGGCCGAAAAAAGGTGCAGAGCTTTCAGAAAATTCATAAAGTTTTAAGAGTTCAGAAATAATCAATATTTGGTGGAATAATCCTGGTTTTTAATCACAGTTTTTTTTCATGCATCTTGGCATCATGTTCTCCTCCACCAGTCTTACACACTGCTTTTGGATAACTTTATGCTGCTTTACTCCTGGTGCAAAAATTCAAGCAGTTCAGTTTGGTGGTTTGATGGTTTGTGATCATCCATCTTCCTCTTGATTATATTCCAGAGGTTTTTAATTTGGTAAAATCAAAGAAACTCATCATTTTTTTGTGCTCTCTTATTTTATCATTATTTTTTTTTTACAGAGCTGTATATATATATATATATATATGCAGACAGACAGACTTTGTTTAATTGATTTACGCCCCGAGTCTGAGGCTGTCAGAGAACCGGTCTGAACAAATATAATGTTATCAGTATTCAGGCGACGTTTCTCAGGTTGACTGAACGTTGGCAGTGACAGCAGGGAGGATCTTCAGAGGGGCGGCTTCCCCTGATAGTTCCTCTCTGAATTCCTCTAATAGAGACGTATCAAAAAGAAACGCCGGGAAAAAAGAGAAAACCAACACAGATATTGAAAGCATGCCTTCAAATTACCAGAAACAGCGGCATGTTCATTACAGGCCTAAATTACGCCGCGCTGATACGGCCGGCGTGGCCACGGGGACAGATGTTTACATCATAAGATCTGACAGAATAATACTGCCGTACGTGAATCTGACACTACCGCTTACAGCCGTTACCGAGCTCCACGCTAAAGAAAGCAGACAGAAGCACATCGCCGCCCGGCCTGGCACATCCTCCCCACGCCGCCGACGCCAGATTACATGCCCACGTTACCCGCTGCAGGGATTAATAACAGCGAAACTCGTGACATGTTTCATTATATACTGAATTTTATAATGAGAACAAATAAAACGAAAATATAACCAAAAGTTTGAGAGGGATTTAGCTCAATCTTTATTTTTTCAATGGAAAACCTCTGTAGACAAAGACTCCATTTATCTACTATATGCCATGGCTTAAATACACACTGCTGACATAGACGTGCAAATGCACAAACATGGTGTGAGGCCAAAATAACTGAATATCGCTGCTGTCCTATGAAAAACATTTATCTCCATTTTTGTCGATTTTTTAGTTCACTACATAATTTGAACAGACAAACTGTCTCTTACACTCTGTCAAAATTTCTTGATGAGCGGACCAATAGAAACTCTTCAAAATGACCTGAAATAAACTCTTTTTACATTACATTTTGACTTCTATTGAAAGTTTAGAAGGTTTTTTTTTCTCACTTCTGTAAAGTTGCTGTTTTGGAGATAAGTGTTTTTCATTGGACAGCAAGGATAAACATTGACATACGTCAATATGGGAATATGTCAAAAATTCTGCTAATAATTTAATGTTTAGACAGAAAATCAACCAATAAAAGATCGCTTTAGTAAAAATTTACACTGCATTTTATCTAAATACATTAAATAAAAAGAGACGTGGATGTGACATTACTGAGCACAACGCTAAAGTAAGCAGACAGGAGCACATCGCCTCCATTTATCTACTTTAAACCGTGCACATTGCTGAACCAGACGTGCAAATGCACAAACATGCCAAAAGAAACTGTTTTTTGTATATTTTGTAGAATTTTATAACAAGAACAAATTCACAAAATTATTATCAAAAGTTTGAGATGTGAAGTATGTAGAGATTAGCTCCATTTTTGAGACGGTTCCTCCTTTCAATGGAAAACCTCCATTTAAAATGCTCTATAGTCCAAAGATCCATATATTCATGGCTTAAATACACATTGCTGACCCGGATGTGCAAATGCACAAACATGCCAAAAGAACTGTTTTTGAAGAACAAATTCACAAAATTACACTGTGCCAAAATTTCTTGATGAATGGACCAATAGAAACTCTTCAAAATGAGCTGAAATAAACTCTTTTTACATTACATTTTGTTTTCTATTGAAAGTTTAGAAGGTTTTTTCTCTCTCCTGTAAAGTTGCGGTTTTGGAGATAAGTGTTTTTCATTGGACAGCGACGATATACATTGACATACATCAATATGGGAATATACAGACAGATATTCTGCCAATAATAGAATGTATTAACTGAAAATCAACCAATAAAAGACCATTTTAGTAAAAATGTACACTGCATTTTATCTAAATACATTATATAAAACAGAACGTAGATGTGACATTACTGAGCGCAACGCTAAAGAAAGCAGACAGGAGCACATCGCCTCCATTTATCTATTTTAAACCGTGCACGTTGCTGACCCAGACGTGCAAATGCACAAACACTCCAAAATAACTGAATATCGTCGCTGTCCTATGAAAAACACTTATCTCCATTTTTGTGGATTTTTAGTTCACTCCATAATTTGAACAGACAAACTGTCCCTTACACTGTACCAAAATTTCTTGATGAACGGACCAATAGAAACTCTTCAAAATGACCTGAAATAAACTCTTTTTACATTGACTTTCATTGAAAGTTTATAAGGTTTTTTTTTCTCTCTCCTGTAAAGTTGCTGTTTTGGAGATAAGTGTTTTTCATTGCATTTTACCTAAATACATTATATAAAACAGAATGTAGATGTGACCTTACTGAGCGCCACGCTTAAGAAAGCAGACAGGAGCACATCGAACATTGCTGACCCAGATGTGCAAAAGCACAAACATGCCAAAAGTTGTAGTGTGAACTCCTAATAGACGGTAACCAAGGTCAAACCAGGCAGATTATGTACTAAATACCGTTACTACGTATTGATAGGGGGGCTGAATACTTTTGCATCTCACACTTTTCAGATATTTATTTGATTAAAATATTGAAAACCATTATGTGCTGCTTTGTGTTGGTCTATTACTCAAAATCTCTACAAAAAATACATTTAACAAATTTGTGGTTCAAAGGGTAAAAATATATTTTTTCAAGCCACTGTAACTATCTGACCTCGCTAATATCTAACGATAAATAAAGCAGATAATGCAGGATATTAGCACTCCGCCTCCAGCCTCACATTATACTACATTACTCTAACAATCTGCTGTAGAACACAGGCCAGGCTACACTACACAGATCTCTATAAGCAGGGTGGACGTATGGAGGACACTGTTAGTGTAAATTATAATTACATAACCCAGATGGTCAGTCATGAGGAATTAAATCTGATTAGATATATTAAGAGCAGAACATATACAGAGCTTTAATGACTCAACATATATATATATATATATATATACATATATATATATATATATATATACACACACACACCGCCATTGCAATTAACATCAACGTTGGAAAAGCAAATAGTGTACGTGCATTTCACAGCGTAACGTACAGTACATAATACAAGAAAAAGGTCGACTGACTACCTGAATATACTGAATTAGCACATACAGGGTTTGGACACTGAAACTGAAACACCTGTCATCATTTTAGTGTGGGATTTTAGGTTTCATGGGTAAATTGGAGCAGCCTGGTGTTCAATCTTCATTAATTGCACTTTGCACCAGTAAGAGCAGAGTGTGAAGGTTCAATTAGCAGGGTAAGAGCACAGTTCTGCTCTAAATATTACAATACACACAACATTATGGGAGACATACCAGAGTTCAAAAGAGGACAAATTGTTGGTGCACGTCTTGCTGGAGCATCTGTGACCAAGACAGCAAGTCTTTGTGATGCATCAAGAGCCACGGTATCCAGGGTAATGTCAGCGAGATACCACCAAGAAGGACCAACCACATCCAACAGGATTAACTGTGGACGCTGTAAGAGGAAGCTGTCTGAAAGGGATGTTCGGGTGCTAACCCGGATTGTATCCAAAAAACATAAAACCACGGCTGATCAAATCACGCAGAATTCAATGTGCACCTCAACTCTCCTGTTTCCACCAGAACTGTCCGTCACCACAATCAATTATTGTGCTCTAAAACCAGGTGTTTCAGTTTCATTGTCCAAACCCCTGTATTTAATGTTACTAGAACAGCTTTTCTACACCTTTGTAACATTCTGCAGTAACTTAAATAAACTTCAGCTAGTTCAAAATGCTGCAGCCAATGTCCTTACTAAAACTAGAAAACTTACTAAAACTAGAAAATTTGAGCATATTAGTCCAGTACTATCAGCACTGCACTGGCTTCCAGTTAAATTCCGCATAGACTATAAAATTCTCCTGTTAACATATAAAACCCTACACAGGCTCATCACCTGAGTATTTGCGAGACCTCATCTCCTATTATCAAGCACCGCGATTACTTAGATCTCAGGGTGCTGGTTTCTTAGTAATTCCTAAAATTCAGAGGAGCTCTGCAGGAGGAAGAGCTTTCTCTTATAAAGCACCTCAACTCTGGAATAATCTCCCCGAATATGTTCGGGACAATCTTTAAGTCTAGACTAATAACGTACTTGTTTAGTTTAGCTTTTGGTCATTAATGTTTTTTCCTTTAGATAAACTCTGCAGATCCAGGGGTTCATGGACATAGGGAATTATGGGTAAACTGAGATTCTGGGGCTGTTGTTTGCCCACTGCCAAACTGCCACTGTGTTTTAGGGTGCGTCCATGTCTATGTTACCTTCTGGCTCTCTGCCCTTAGTTAGGCTGTTTTATTCAGATCTGCTGGAGTCATTAGACTCTGATAATATTTTATAATCTCTGTTCTACATAAATCCAGTCAAGTTTCTGGAAGTAACCTGCTTCGGACAGGCTGTTCACTCTCCACTACTGATCAAATCCAAATTTACATGAACTTTAACTGCTTCTGTTGCAGGTGTTGCTATACACCTGAATATATTAGACCTGTGCTCATGTATATTGACTTTTTAACATTTATTTAAAAGCTGTTTGACCAGTGGTAGGATGCCCCCTCTTATATGTGAGTCTTGGTCCTCCAAAGGTGTATTATTATGTTTAATGTCCTGCCTGCTAATACTGGACATTTCCATTATACACTGATACACACGTACAGCAGCCTGGGGTTAGCCAGTCGCGGCGCGGCGGGTGGGCGGGAACTGTGACATTTGTGCTGATCAGTGTCTCTGAAGAGCTGTTAGCTGATCTCTGGGCTCTCTAACTGACCGTTAGCGTGGGTTAGCGTGGGTTAGCTTGTTTAACAAGAGCGTTTAGAGAAGTTCCACATGAAGCAGAAATGACCATAAAACCATAAAAATACACTGATGTTTGATAAATAATTAAATGTATTAAATATACATATAAAAAAGTAATGCAGTTCGTTAGCAGTATCAGGCGGTTGCTAGGCAACGTAATGGTCGATAAGTGTTCCATTAACAGCACAGCGGTGTACGGGTACAGAGTTATGTGAATGAGAACAGAATTATAACACAATTATTTTATGTACCATTTGATATGAGAGCAGACATAAACCCAATCAACACACAGAGAACCCTGTAGAACATACACACATATATAACCCTATAGGATATCCATATATAACCCTATATGACATACATATATAACCCTATAGGATATCCATATAGATAGATAGATCACTACACTACATAATGGTACAATACATCCATGTTTAACCCTAAATGACATCCATGCATAATCCTACAGGACATCTATATATAACCTTATAGGATATCCATATATAACTCTAAAGGATATCCATATATAATCCTATAGAACATCCGTATTTAACCCTGTAGGATATCTATATATAAGAGACACAACGTAAGAGAGAGAGAGAGAGAGACACACAGCGCAAGAGAGCAAGAGAAAGCACGAGAGACCGAGATGCCGCGAGTGAGGGAGAGACAGTGCGGGTGAGGGAGAGACAGCGCAAGTGAGCGAGAGACAGTACGACTGAGCAAGAGACAGCGCGAGTGAGGGAGAGACAGCACGAGTAAGGGAGAGACAGCACGAGTGAGCGAGAGAAAGCATGAGAGACCGAGATGCCGCGAGTGACAGCACGAGTGAGCGAGAGACGACACGAGTAAGCGAGAGACAGCGTATGTGAGCGAGAGACAGCGTATGTGAGCAAGAGACAGCGCGAGTGAGGGAGAGACAGCGTAAGTGAGTGAGAGACAGTGCGAGTGAGCGAGAGACAGCACGAGTGAGCGAGAGACAGCGCGAGTGAGGGAGAGACAGCACGAGTGACGGAGAGATAGCGCGAGTGAGGGAGAGACAGCACGAGTGAGGGAGAGACAGCGCAAGAGAGAGAGACAGAGCGAGGAAGTGAGACAGCGCGAGAGAGAGAGAGAGAGAGAGAGAGAGAGAGCACGAGTGAGGGAGAGACAGCACGAGTGAGGGAGAGACAGCGCAAGAGAGAGAGAGACAGCACGAATGAGGGAGAGACAGCACGAGTGAGGGAGAGACAGCGCAAGAGAGAGAGACAGAGCGAGGAAGTGAGACACAGCGCGAGAGAGAGAGAGAGAGAGAGAGAGAGAGAGAGAGAGAGCACGAGTGAGGGAGAGACAGCACGAGTGAGGGAGAGACAGCGCAAGAGAGAGAGAGACAGAGAGAGGAAGTGAGACACAGCGCGAGAGAGAGAGAGAGAGAGAGCACGAATGAGGGAGAAACAGCACGAGTGAGGAAGAGACAGCGCAAGAGATAGTGAGAGACAGAGCGAGGAAGTGAGACACACCGTGAGAGAGAGAGAGAGAGAGAGAGCACGAGTGAGGGAGAGACAGCACGAGTGAGGGAGAGACAGCGCAAGAGAGAGAGAGACAGCACGAATGAGGGAGAGACAGCACGAGTGAGGGAGAGACAGCGCAAGAGAGAGAGAGACAGAGCGAGGAAGTGAGACACAGCGCGAGAGAGAGAGAGAGAGAGAGAGAGCACGAGTGAGGGAGAGACAGCACGAGTGAGGGAGAGACAGCGCAAGAGAGAGAGAGACAGAGAGAGGAAGTGAGACACAGCGCGAGAGAGAGAGAGAGAGAGAGAGAGAGAGAGAGAGAGAGAGAGCACGAATGAGGGAGAAACAGCACGAGTGAGGAAGAGACAGCGCAAGAGATAGTGAGAGACAGAGCGAGGAAGTGAGACACACCGTGAGAGAGAGAGAGAGAGCACAAGTGAGCAAGAGACAGTGCGAGTGAGCGAAAGACAGCACGAGTAAGCAAGAGAAAGAGCAAGAGAGAGAGAGAGACAGAGCGAGGAAGTGAGACACAGCGCGAGAGAGAGAGAGAGCACAACTGAGCGAGAGACTGCGTAAGTGAGGGAGAGACAGCGCGAGTGAACAAGAGACAACACGAGTGAGCGAGAGACAACACAAGTGAGCGAGAGACAACACAAGTGAGCGAGAGACAGCACAAGTGAACGAGAGACAGCACAAGTGAGCGAGAGACTGCGTAAGTGAGGGAGAGACAGCGCGAGTGAACAAGAGACAACACGAGTGAGCGAGAGACTGCGTAAGTGAGGGAGAGACAACACGAGTGAGCGAGAGACAACACAAGTGAGCGAGAGACAACACAAGTGAGCGAGAGACAACACAAGTGAGCGAGAGACAGCGCGAGTGAACGAGAGACTGCGTAAGTGAGGGAGAGACAGCGCGAGTGAACAAGAGACAACACGAGTGAGCGAGAGACTGCGTAAGTGAGGGAGAGACAACACAAGTGAGCGAGAGACAGCGCGAGTGAACGAGAGACAGCTCAAGTGAGCGAGAGACAGCACGAGTGAGGGAGAGACAGCACAAGAGAGAGCGAGAGACAGAGCAAGTGAGCGAGAGACAAATACCACTCTCTGTATTTGGTACATTTATGCGCTTTTAAAGCTAAGTATCAAAAACAGGAACTGAATTGTTTCAGTATTTCAGTGCTCAGTATTACTGAGACATTTCGGTCGGTACTTTTTTGGTATGTAATTTGTATCCCCAGCCCTCCTGATTCCAGCTCTCTGTAATCAAATCTCCAGTGCAGGAGATCAGCTCCTCCTCACCCCGAGCCTCTGCAGCGCTGAGGATGAATTGAAAGATGAAAAATAGATGCTATTTTCTGCTCTCACTTATCCCAATTCATCATAAACAACCAGGTAATCTGGGTTTGGGCCGGGCGGAGAGGAAGCAGCCGCTGCTGATGGCTTGTTTATTCTCTTTGTGAATGTGTTATCACAGCACAAAGTCACTTTCAGCGTGACATTGTCTAACGCCACGCATAAGATATTCATACCGGGCTGCCGTGAATCTGTCAGACGCGGAGGAATCGGGAATCGTTTGGGAAATGAGGAAACGGATAAAACAGCCGATGCATTAAATACAATATACATCCGGTTTTTAACACACTGCAAAAAATCAACTGGGTAAACCTACACAAAATAAATGTAAATTGACCCGTACAGCTCTGGAAAAAAATAATTAAAAACCTCTGGAATATAATCAGGAGGAAGATGGATGATCACAAGCCATCAAACCACCAAACTGAACTGCTTGAATTTTTGCACCAGGAGTAAAGCAGCATAAAGTTATCCAAAAGCAGTGTGTAAGACTGGTGGAGGAGAACATGATGCCAAGATGCATGAAAAAAAACTGTGATTAAAAACCAACCAGGGTTATTCCACCAAATATTGATTATTTCTGAACTCTTAAAACTTTATGAATATGAACTTGTTTTCTTTGTATTATTTGAGGTCTGAAAGCTCTGCATCTTTTTTGTTATTTCAGTCATTTCTCATTTTCTGTAAATAAATGCTCTAAATGAGAATATTTTTATTTGTAATTTGGGAGAAATGTTGTCTGTAGTTTATAGAATAAAACAACAATGTTCGTTTTACTCAAACATAAAACTATATTCAGATTCAGAGCTGAAAATGCTTATATGAAGCAGAATAATCTGCAATCAAATAAGCCATCTCAAACTTTAATTAAGCAAAAATCACTGATTTTTTTGTTTAAATTAGCAAACAAAATCCAGAACAACTTGACTCTTAATGGTTTGTGCTCATTTTGGGTTTAAATGAGTTCAAATAGGATCCAAATTCTAAGTAAGACTGATTGAGATAACTGTTTTCGAAAAAAAAAATTAAGTAAAATAATCTTATTACACATTGAATCATTGAATAATAAGACAAAAATACAAAAATCAGAGAGATAAAAATATGTTTTGCCTTGAAATTAGATAATTTCCCTTTATAAGAGGGTGTATATTATACATCAGATCAGATGGGCAAATTCAGATCACAACCAGTTTCTGATGGTTGAGGTGGCTGAAAACTGCTAATCCAGACCAAACACACCCTTATTCGCCTTTTTTAGGGTGATGCTGTGAATAAAAAAATTCTTCGTATTTACATTTTTCAGATTCTCAAAGAAACTTTAATATCAGACAAAGATAACCTGAATAGATACATATAAAAAGCGCTTATACAAACCAATCTAGCCCTGTGTAAAAAGTATTTACCCCTAATTATAACAACTTAATTTTGTGGGGGTTTTTTGGCGGCAACAACATTAATCAAGCTTTACTGATAACTGATAACAAGTCTTTTTCATCTGTGTGGAGGAATTTAGTTCCACTCTTCTTTACAGAATTGAGGATTTTCCATCGTAAAGGTCTAAAACTGTTTAAGATGATCCACAGCATCTCAATCAGACTTAAACTAGACATTTAACTCCAAAACCTTCATTTAAGTTTTGATTTCAATCCATTCAGAGGTGGACTGGTTGTTTGTGAGCTTTGGGTCATTGTCCTGCTGCAGAACCCAAGTACTCCTGAGCTTGAGGTCAGTAAGGAACAGATGGAGGATTCTGAGTCTCCTTCAGGATTTTCTGTTAAAAACAGCAGAATTCCTGCTTCCATCAATTACAGCAAGTTTTACCCAGCAGCCCCAGACCATCATCACACACACTACCACCACCATGTTTTACAACGTTCAGTATGATTCAATTCTTTTACTGAAATTATGTGTTTTATGCCAGATACATACAGTATAAAAGGACACACACCTTCCAAAAAGTTCTACTTTTCTCAAATGTCAATCATAGAGGCACCAGGGGGGCAGTTGCCCTCCCCTCACTTGAGCCTCACCCTTGAGTCCACCAGTGCTTTCAGCTAAAAGCTGCTAAAATTGATAGCTGCATTGTAGTTCTAGCAGTTTGTTTGTTGTAATTATTCTACAGAATTCAGTCGTGTGGCACTAATGGCCGAGTATTGGTACATTTATACTCGAATAATTAGTTCTAATTACTCTAATAAAGAGGTTTCCAGCACTCTATGTTTCAGACGTTCCTGACTCCATCACACTCAGTTCCACTAATCAGAAACTCACTAATGAACTGATTTACTGCATCAGGTGTGCAAATAAATAACCGCAAATACACAGATCTGCAGAAACTGGGGGAAACATAGCATTATACTGTATTAATGATCCAGGGAGTCTAACATACAGCTGTGGAAAAAATTAAGAGAGCAGTTTCAAAGTTTCTGAATCCGTTTGCTTGATTTTGCTATTTATAGGTTTATGTTTGTCATATTATCATTTTTAGAGCATTTATTTACAGAAAATGAGAAATGGCTGAAATAACAAAAAAGATTCAGAACTTTCAGACCTCAAATAATGCAAAGAAAACAAGTTCATATTCATAAAGTTTTAAGAGTTCAGAAATAATCAATATTTGGTGGAATAATCCTGGTTGGTTTTTAATCACAGTTTTTTTCATGCATCTTGGCATCATGTTCTCCTCCACCAGTCTTACACACTGCTTTTGGATAACTTTATGCTGCTTTACTCCTGGTGTAAAAATTCAAGCAGTTCAGTTTGGTGGTTTGATGGTTTGTGATCATCCATCTTCCTCTTGATTATATTCCAGAGGTTTTTAATTTGGTAAAATCAAAGAAACTCATCATTTTTAAGTGCTCTCTCATTTTTCCCAGAGCTGTATATAGAATACTAGTCCAAAAAATTAACACACTTTAAATTTGATATTTTTAAATATTGTTTTCGCTATTTTAAAATGTTCTGTTTTGTATATTAATACTAAATTCATCCAAAATATAAGGAAAACATATTGAAATATTTAGTAAAACAAAAAAAATGTGAAACAAACAAAAATATGTTTTATATATATTTTTTATTCTTCAAAGTAGCTCCTCTTGTTTAGATGATCAGTTTTGAACATCTCTGCTGGATTTTCTCAGTCAGCTTTATGAGGTAGAGTCTCCTGGAATTCAGGCTTTCAGTTAACAGCTGTGCTGAACTCATCAAGAGTTAATTACTTGAATTTCTTGTCTCTTAATAAAGTGTTTGAGAGCATCAGTTAAAGTAAAGTAGTGAAGAGGAAGAGTTACAGGTATACAGTGAATAGCTTTATGAGTAATGTTGACAGACTAGGTGACAGTATAATGGCCTCATACAAGGACACCAGGCCTTTGTAGAGCAAAATTTATTGTCGTGTTCTAGAAAACCCAAAACGTAATGTCCACATAAGTGGACGCCAGGTCCTAGGATGTTAAGATGCAGACTAGGCTTTGGTACATAGCTATTTCTCCACTACATTACATTTAACATTGTTTTCCTTCCTCTACCCCACAGTTCGTTCTCACACCGCATCTTTAGGCTGGTGTCAGATGGGTAATGTAATGTTTTATTCCCTGAACGAGTGTATTCTGTTCTCCTGCTGACGTTATTTATCAGTATGAACACAGTGTTAAGCTCTGCTTATCTACCTGAGCAGTTTAGCCGTTAGTATTCTCCCGCTGTTCGGACGCTGCGCTACAGAAATAAACGGATAAAGCTGGAAAAATGTAGCCTGTCATGCTAAACTGAACTGAAAGCAGCGCTGAGTCGCAGTGTGTATATGTGTGTTTATACGTGTGTATATGTGTGTATAGCTCGCTCGGCTGGCTCTGCTATAAATTAAACACTTTTTTAACCTGTTCTTGGAGGGAATGAGACTTTTTCCACTGTGCTGCAATGTTATATAGGGATTTGTAATGGTAGGTTAAAGATTCCCCATCATTTTATACAATTTTAAGACTTTTCCACAAAATATAAAATTGGTAAATCAATCCATTAATCAATAAAAACTTTATTTCCTCTCAGAATAAATTGAGGGTACCCCTCATTTCTATGTAACAAAACTAAAGGGACTGAAAAATAAGGTTAAATTATAAAAACAAGCAAACAATATACAATAAAAGGAAATGCAGACAAGTTAAAATAAAACAGAGGACTAAAACAACACCAACATTATAAATAAGGTAACTGATGGAACTAAAACAAATAAAAAATGAATAAAAGTATGAAATAAACGAAATAAAAAGGAAAAAGGTCAAAAGTAAAACTAGTAATAAAACAAATAAAGAGATGAAATTAATAAAATAAATGAAAAGATAAAAAAAATAAAATATAAAATTAGATAAAAAAAAGTTGATGCTTGTTAAATAATTGGTTTAACTGGTTTAACAATAATTTACTTCTAATTTATTTATGTTCAATCCAGTCAAAATACTGCACCAAAACTGCTCTTACTGCAAACAGTTAAGATTAAATTATCTCTAAAATGCATAAAATTAAATATGAAACAACAACATCAGTG
This sequence comes from Astyanax mexicanus, assembly GCF_023375975.1. Classification (NCBI taxonomy): domain Eukaryota; kingdom Metazoa; phylum Chordata; class Actinopteri; order Characiformes; family Acestrorhamphidae; genus Astyanax; species Astyanax mexicanus. The sequence goes on from NC_064421.1 coordinate 2,091,557, forward strand.
TATTATTTTGGGTTTGAAAATATTTGGACTGATTTCCACATTAAACGCTCATCTCGCTCTGTCCTGCCTGGAGAGAAATGAGAACAGCACTTTATCTAAGGAGCTCCTGCTGCTGTTCCTCACTGTATGAGTGTTTTCATTCGAGTAAAATAGAAAAACAACAGCAAACAGCCATTACTCACTCAGAAAAGTGCACAGCTCAGAGAAAAAGTTCCTCTCGTCCTCCAGACGAGCCCAGAATCGTGAGTGCACAAGCCTCAGTTTAGAACAATGTTTGATATAGATCACATTAAAAAAAAAGAGAGAATAAACAGCCTGATAAACAGACTAAAAACTGGAGTGAGGATTAGTGAAAATAAGAGATTCAGGGAGGAGAGTGTCGGTGGTGTCAGGAGGAGAAGTCATGAGTGGGATGGGAACATCTGGCTGGCGACGCAGTGGTCCTGATTAATGATTCTCACAGACAGGAAGTGTTATTACTGTTATATTTCAGCTAGAATTCTATATTTTCACTGTAAAATTGTATCTATAAATAATATTACAAAAGCTGTGTTTCATCATTTGTGACCAAACTAATTCAACTTCAATTATGTATAACTCTGAATCTTTATTTCTACGTATTTACCTTTATTATTGGATATATGTAATATATATATATATATATATATATATATATATATTTATATTTAGCGAGAGTTAGCGAGAGACAGCGCAAATAAGACAAAGGCAGTGAGATATATTGAGAGACAGCACGAGTGAGAGAGAGGGAGATACAGCACAAGTTAACGAGAGACAGCGCAAGTAAGAGAGAGGGACACAGCACAAGTTTGTGAGAGACAGCGTGAGAGAGAGGCTGAGACAGCACAAGTTAGTGAGAGACAGCAAGAATGAGAGAAAGAGAGAGACAGCACTAGATAGCGAGAGACAGTGTGAGTGAGAGAGAGGGAGATACAGCGCAAGTTAAGGAGAGACAGAGCAAGTTAAGGAGAGACAGCACAAGTTTGCGAGAGACGGTGCAAGTTTGTGAGAGACAGCATGAGAGAGAGAGGCTGAGACAGCACAAGTTAGTGAGGGACAGCGCATGAGAGAAATGAGAAGAATGAGAGAAAGGGAGAGACAGCACTAGTTAACGAGAGACAGCGCAAGTTAGCGAGAGAAAGTACGAGTAAAAGAGAGGGAGACAGCACAAGTTTGCGAGAGACGGTGCAAGTTTGTGAGAGACAGCGCGAGAGAGAGATGCTGAGACAGCAAAAGTTAGTGAGGGACAGCGTGAGAGAGAGAGGCTGAGACAGCACAAGTTAGTGAGAGACAGCGTGAGAGAGAGATGCTGAGACAGCAAAAGTTAGTGAGGGACAGCGTGAGAGAGAGATGCTGAGACAGCAAAAGTTAGTGAGAGACAGCGTGAGAGAGGCTGAGACAGCACAAGTTAGTGAGAGACAGCGTGAATGAGAGAAAGGGAGAGACAGCACTAGTTAACGAAAGATAGCGAGAGACACCACAAGATAGCGAGAGAGAGAGAGGGAGACAGCGCGAGTTTGCGAGAGACAGCGCATGTTTCTGAGAGACAGCGAGAGAGAGAGAGGCTGAGGCAGCACAAGTTAGTGAGAGACAGCGCGAATGAGAGAAAGGGAGAGACAGCACAAGTTAATGAGAGACAGCGCAAGTTAGTGAGAGACAGCATGAGATAACGAGAGACAGCGCAAGTAAGAGAGAGGGAGACAGCACCAGTTTTGCGAGAGACAGCGCAAGTTTGTGAGAGACAGCGCGAGAGAGAGAGGCTGAGACAGCACAAGTTAGTGAGGGACAGCGCGAATGAGAGAAAGGGAGAGACAGCACTAGTTAACGAGAGACAGCGCAAGTTAGCGAGAGAAAGTACGAGTAAAAGAGAGGGAGACAGCACAAGTTTGCGAGAGATGGTGCAAGTTTGTGAGAGACAGCGCAAGAGAGAGAGTCAGAGACAGCACAAGTTTGTGAGAGACAGCGCGAGAGACAGAGGGAGATACAGCAAAAGTTAACGAGAGACAGCGCAAGTTAGCGAGAGACAGCGCAAGTAAGAGAGAGGGAGACAGCATGAGTTTGCGAGAGACAGCGCAAGTTTGTGAGAGAGCGCGAGAGACAGAGGGAGATACAGCACAAGTTAACGAGAGGCAGTGCAAGTTAGCGAGAGACAGCACAAGTAAGAGAGAGGGAGACAGCACGAGTTTGCGAGAGACAGCGCAAGTTTGTGAGAGACAGTGCGAGAGACAGAGGGAGATACAGCACAAGTTAAGAGAGACAGCGCAAGTTAGCGAGAGACAGCGCAAGTAAGAGAGAGGGAGACAGCACGAGTTTGCGAGAGACAGCGCGAGAGGGAGAGGCAGAGACAGCACAAGTTAGTGAGAGCGCGAATGAGAGAAAGGGAGAGACAGCACTAGTTAACGAGAGATATTGCAAGTTAGCGAGAGACAACACAAGATAGCGAGAGACAGTGCAAGTGAGAGAGAGGGAGATACAGCACAAGATAACGAGAGACAGCGCAAGTTAGCAAGAGAAAGCGCACGTAGAAGAGAGGGAGACAGCACAAGTTTGCAAGAGACGGTGCAAGTTTGTGAAAGACAGCGCGAGAGAAAGAGTCAGACAGCACAAGTTAGTGAGAGAAAGGGAGAGACAGCATGAGTCGACGAGAGATAGCACAAGTTAGCAAGAGACAGCGCGAGAGCGAGCGAGGGCCTAAGATTTTAGCACAGCGGCAGTGTGTGGACAGTTTAAATGATCACTGCGAACATGCGCAATACCCAGCCATACTCACGTATATAAATCAGCAGTATATGGTTTGGTATTTGATGCATGTTAAACAGGGCGTCATTAGTTCTGCTGTTAAAACCCAGTGAATTCCTCTGTTTCTGCTCTCGCGCGCCAAGTGTCTTATCTACTGTAAACACCACATTTAGCTTAAAAACACTCGCGTTATCACTTTCACACAAAACCGCATTTATTCCCCCACGCCGACACGCTGCGACCCCCAGCTCACCCCCGAGTTTATCTCTCGCTCAGACTTCAGTCACTGCCGACTGTGGGGTTCAGCCTTCAGACTCAGATCAGACACTCGCCGCCACACAGACTCCAGATCAGAGACCGCCGGACGCCAGGAAGTGATCTGATATACTGTACATACTTCTATTTAATACCAAAAAAGAGGAAACTGAAAGTGTGACAAAAGCAGAACCTGTATAGGAACATGTTTTAATGGTTTTACACATTAAAAAATTCAATAAAAACAGTGAATTCTATTAAATATTCTCAATATTTTGTGAATCAGTGCACAAATTAGTGACTGAAAATCACAGTACATCACAGTATTTTTTCAATATTCTGATGATCTCACAGTATTTCACTGTATTTTTAATTAATTAATTTATGTATATAAAAATAATGGGCCATTAATTTATATAAATAAATATCTTAACGCTCTGTCCTGTTATCTAAATTAATTCTTAGATATTATTTGTTCATTTTTAAAACACATATTTCGGGAAAGTCACCAGAATGTGCTCAGTGGACTCATGCTATTAGCATAGCTGCCATTTAGCTATTTCTCATGTTTTTTTTGCTAAGTCTAAAATTCCTGTTACTTTCATTCCTGTTACTCAAAACATAAAAATAAAAAACAGGAGTGAGTGCCAGTAACAGGAGTGAGTTCCAGTAACAGGAAATAATTCCAGTAACAGGGGTAAGTTCTAGTAATGAGAGTGAGTTCCAGTAACAAGAATGAGCTCCAGTAACAGAAGTCAGTGCCAGTAACAAAGCAAGTTCCAGTAAGAGGAGTGAGCTCCAGTTACAAGAGTAAGTGCCAGTAACAGGAGTCAGTTCCAGTAACAGGAGTGACTGCCAGTACCAGGATTGAGCTTCAGTAACAGAAGTGAGTGCCAGTAATGAAGTGAGTTCCAGTAACAGGAGTAAGTTCTAGTAACAAGAGTGAGCATCAGTAACAGGAGTGAGTGCCAGTAACAGGAATGAGTGCCAGTAACAGGATTGAGCTCCAGTAACAGAAGTCAGTGCCAGTAACAAAGTGAGATCCAGTAACAGGAGTGAGCTCCAGTTACAAGAGTAAGCACCAGTAACAGGAATGAGTGCCAATAACAGGATTGAGTTCCAGTAACAAAAGTGATTTCCAGTAACAGGAATGAGCTCCAGTAACGAAAGACGAAAGATCCGGGATGGTAAAGCCAGTTACAGGAGGAAGATGGAGGACCAACTGCAGCACAATAATGTCAGCAGAGTCTGGAATAGCCTCAAAACTATTTCAGGCCACAGGAAACCTGACTCTCAGGCAGTGGGGGATCAAAAATGGGTAAACGAACTCAATCTGTTTTTCAACAGGTTTGATCACGCACCTACTCCCCCCACTGCACAAACATCACTGCAGAAATCTCCCCATCTGGCACTACCAGCATGCTGCCCTACACCCACCCCTCCCTCTCTCAACCCAAAGTCACCACCAGACGGATCCTCTGCTGACACAAGCTCCAGCACTCAGCCCCCACAATCCAGCCTCACACTCACAACATCCCAGGTGAGATGTGCACTCAAGAAGATCAAGGTCAGAAAGGCTGCGGGTCCAGATGGCATCAGCTCAAGAGTTCTGAAGACCTGTGCCAACGAGTTGTGCACTGTGACCCAGTACATTTTTAACCTGAGCTTGAGGCTAGGGAGGGTTCCACAGCTGTGGAAAACATCCTGTGTGGTACCAATTCCAAAGACCCCGCATCCAAAAGACCTCAACAGCTACAGGCCAGTGGCACTTACATCTCACCTGATGAAGACCCTGGAGAGACTGCTCCTCATCCACCTTCACCCCCTGGTGAATTCATCAATGGACCCACTTCAGTTTGCCTATCAACCTGGCATTGGAGTGGAAGATGCCATCATCCACCTGCTACACAGATCTCTGTCCCACCTGGAGAATGCTGGGAGTACTGTGAGAATCATGTTCTTTGATTTCTCCAGTGCTTTCAATACCATCCAACCCATGCTCCTGAAGGACAAGCTGGAGGTCACAGGATTGGACCATCACCTCACCACCTGGATTCTGGACTATCTTACTAACAGACCGCAGTATGTGAGGACGCAGGGCTGTCAGTCTGACATGGTCATCTGCAGCACGGGGGCTCCACAGGGAACAGTTCTTCTCCTTTCTTGTTCACCCTCTACACTGCAGACTTCAAGTACAGCTCTGCCAGCTGCCACCTGCAAAAGTTCTCAGACGACTCTGCTATCGTCGGACTCATCAGTGATGGAGATGACAAGGAGTACAGAGAACTGACGCAGGACTTTGTGAAATGGTGCCAGAGGAACTGCCTGCAGATCAACGCAGGAAAAACCAAAGAGCTGGTGGTGGACTTCCGCAGGACCAAACACTCTCCTCCGGTGCCTGTGAACATCCAGGGCTCGGATATTGAGATAGTGAGGTCCTACAAGTACCTAGGTGTCCACCTTAACAACAAGCTGGACTGGACTGACAACACGGCTGCTCTCTACAGGAAAGGTCAGAGCAGACTGCATCTCCTGAGGAGACTCCGGTCCTTTGGCATGCAGGGGACACTACTGAGGACCTTCTTTGATACCGTGGTGGCATCAGCCATCTTTTATGGAGTGGTCTGCTGGGGCAGCAGCATCTCCACCGCTGACAGGAAGAGACTGGACAGAATCATCAGGAAGTCCAGCTCTGTCCTGGGGTGTCCTCTGGACCCAGTGGAGGTGGTGGGAAACAGGAGGATGAGGACTAAGCTTAACAACATGCTGAAGAACCTGTCCCATCCCATGCATCACTCTCTGACAGCACTGAGCAGCTCCTTCAGTACCCGGCTGCTGCACCCACGCTGCGTGAAGGAGAGATACCGCAGGTCCTTCGTTCCACACGCCATCAGACTTTACAACATACCGCGCTCCCAGTAAACACTAGTTTACTATCTCAGGACTTCATACAAACCTACATACTACTCAGTGTAGCTGTAATGCTTACGGTGTGCAATATCCATCTCACTACGAGTACTGTGATCATCCTTTGTGCAATTTATTTAATGTGCAATATTTTTTTTTTCTCACTTTTGTTTTTATCTATTATTTATTTGATATTTATTCACTGTTACTCTTGTGCAATAATACTGGTCCACCCTACCATAATCATATCTTTATGCACTAGATGTATATATATATTTTTTCTTTTACTATATATAATTTTTTAAACTCTTTATATATTTTCCTACAATAGGTTTTCTGTATATATAGATTTATCATTATTTGTATTTACCTTTTCCTGACCTGTTTCTCTGTCCTTTACTCTGCACTGCTGTAACATGGTAAATTTCCCCATTGTGGGATTAATAAAGGATTATCTTATCTTATCTTATCTTATCTTATCTTATCTTATCTTAACAAGAATGAGTGCCAGTAACAGGATTGAGCTCCAGTAACAGAAGTCAGTGCCAGTAAAAATGTGAGTTCCAGTAACAGGAGTGAGCTCCAGTTACAAGAGTAAGCACCAGTAACAGGAATGAGCTCCAGTAACAGAAGTGAGTGCCAGTAATGAAGCAAGTTCCAGTAACAGGAGTTACTGGAGTGAGTGCCAGGAGTGAGTGCCAGTAACAGGAATGAGTGCCAGTAACAGGAGTGAGTGCCAGTAACAGGAGTGATGATTTTCTTTGTAGTAAATATAAATTGTTTGGATATGCAGTCTACCATTTCTTTAAACCATTTCTTTGAGAGAAAATCAAAATAATTAGTGGACTTCCTCTTTTTAAAAACATTCTTTTTAAATGTCAAATGATTTTTTAATCATCTTTGGCTTAGAAACCATGTAAAAAAAATAAAAATTAAGTAAAGCTGCCTAAGAGTGATCAGTACCGGTTTTGAAAATTTAGATAAATATTAATCCTAAATTTCCTTCGGGATCAATAAAGTATGTATGTATGTATGTATATCTATGTGTTATTAGCTTCAGAGTTTCAAAAATATAACAACAATAAATTTAATCTGGAAGAGTTACAACAAGCAAATGGCTCCCATTCAGTGGAATGGCCCAAATATATATTCATATTTTTGTATTATTATTTTAGGCACATGTTATTTGTCAACACCCTTGACTTGGATGAAGATCAGATCAAATTTTATGACAAATTGATGCAGAAAACCATGAAATTCCAAAAGCTTCACACACTTGCTACCCAAATGTTATATGTTGGCTTTGGCCTTCAGAAATTCCTCCTTTTCACCTGATCAATACTGGATAATCAGGATCCTGTCAGTCAGCCCGTCTGAAAGCAGGACGATCTTCCGCCGAGATCTGACCCGTTTACACAAGTCTTTGTGTTTCTGACAACAAATATAATACAGTATTGATTAATAGATGTGAACACAGTGTTTGTGTTTATAATCCTCAGTAATCACAGCGTCTCAGAGTGATGGACGCCTGCATGCGTCATTAATGCACTATTTCACGGCCATAAGTGAACAATCAGACGTACAGAGATCAGATTGAGTGATAAACACTGATTTACACATCTCAAACATCACAGATTACATCTGTACAATAACTACACCAAAAGAAATGATGTAAAATATAAGTGTATTGGGTTAAAAAAAGTAAAAAGAGTGTTTTTACACATCCTCTGTTATTCTATAAACTAAAGACAACATTTCAACCAAATTCCAAATTAAAATATTTTCATTTAGAGAATTTTTTTTTTTGCAGAAAATGAGAAATACTCAAAATAAGAAAAAAGAGGCAGAGCTGCTTTCAGACCTCAAATAATACAAAGAAAACAAGTTCATATTCATAAAGTTTTAAGAGTTCAGAAATAATCAATATTTGGTGGAATAACCCTGTTTTTTAATCACACTTTTCATGCATCTTGGCATCATGTTCTCCTCCTCCACCAGTCTTACACACTGCTTTTGGATAACTTTATGCTGCTTTACTCCTGGTGCAAAAAATCAAGCAGTTCAGTTTGGTGGTTTGATGGCTTGTGATCATCCATCTTCCTCTTGATTATATTCCAGAGGTTTTTAATTTGGTAAAAAGAAAAAAGAAATTCATCACTTTTAAATGATCTCTTATCTGTATTTTCATGACCAAAGCTCAACGCATGAAAAATATAAAAATCAGTTTCTCTGATTTTGCTATTTATAGGTTTATGTTTGAGTAAAACGAACATTGTTGTTTTATTCTATAAACTAAAGACAACATTTCTCCCAAATTCCAAATAAAAATATTCTAATTTAGAGCATTTATTTACAGAAAATGAGAAATGACTGAAATAACAAAAAAGACGCAGAACTTTCAGACCTCAAATAATGCAAAGAAAAACAAGTTCATATTCATAAAGTTTTAAGTTTTCAGAAATCAATATTTGGTGGAATAATCCTGGTTTTTAATCACAGTTTTTTGCTTCTTGGCATCATGTTCTCCTCCACCAGTCTTACACACTGCTTTTGGTTTACCTTATGCCACGTCTGGTGCAAAAGCTCAATTCCAGAGGTTTTTAACGGGGTTCTGGTCAGGAGATTGTGCTGGCCATGACAGGGTCTTTATCTAGTGGTCGTTCATCCTCTGGAATATAATCAAGAGGAAGATGGATGATCACAAGCCATCAAACCACCAAACTGAACTGCTTGAATTTTTGCACCAGGAGTAAAGCCGCATAAAGTTATCCAAAAGCAGTGTGTAAGACTGGTGGAGGAGAACATGATGCCAAGATGCATGAAAAAAACTGTGATTAAAAACCAACCAGGGTTATTCCACCAAATATTGATTTCTGAACTCTTAAAACTTTATGAATATGAACTTGTTTTCTTTGCATTATTTGAGGTCTGAAAGTTCTGCATCTTTTTTATTATTTCAGCCATTTCTCATTTTCAGTAAATAAATGCTCTAAATGAGAATATTTTTATTTGTAATTTGGGAGAAATGTTGTCTGTAGTTTATAGAATAAAACAACAATGTTCATTTTACTCAAACATAAACCTATAAATAGCAAAAACAGAGAAACTGATTCAGAAACAGAAGCCTTTTAACCTCCACAGACCTGTCTTTTCCTATTCAACCCAACCACCTTATACATACCTATATATAGCTGTGGTTGGTGGGGTAGCGGGGGTGGTTGTGAGGGTGGGGGGTGGTTGTGTGGGTGTTGGGGGGGGGGCTGTTCTGACAGAAGGGGCAAATTAAAGACATGCATTAACGTAACTGTCAGTGGGATTGGATTCTGTGGTGCAATTTACTTTCAGCACTGAAGCAGCCTGTGATCGGTATTGACTCAATCAACTCAATCGCAGTGTGTGTGTGTGCGTGCGTGTGTGTGTGTATGTGTGTGTGTGTGTGCGTATGTGTGTGTGCACTCGATTGATGGCTGCATTTGATGGTTTGAAAGAAAGAAAGAAAAAAAAAACAGGCTTTGTGTAAACGGTGTGTATGTGTATGTGTAGGGAGATGGTGTGTGTGTGTGATTGGTGTGTGTGTGTGTGTAATTGGTGTGTGTGTAGAGTGTGTGTGGGATCCAGCTTACAATTTTTGATTGGTACAAGATTTTCTGTACATTACGATTAACGTTCTTTTAACATTCAGGGTCCTATTGTAGCTGATCTGTTAATATAAGAATAAGTAGTCAACCGTGCACCATGCAGCTTCATTTTGGGGCGTGTCAGTGTGTCTTTGCTATCATAACCACAGGAAAAGTACACCTTGCGCAGCTTGAAACAAACAAAATGCATGTACTAATTTTCCTAATTAATCATGGGTGTGGTTAATTTCGGGTGTAACATGAAATGAACCAATCACCAGCCTCATCCCACATATCTACAGCAGCATTAGCATGGCGGCTACCTGCCTCATTCCACATATCTACAGCAGCATTAGCATGGCGGCTACCTGCCTCATCCCACATATCTACAACAGCATTAGCACAGTGGCCACAAGCCTCATCCAACATATCTACTGCAGTGTTAGCATGACGGCTACCAGGCTCATCCAACATATCTACAGCAGCATTAGCACAGCAGCTACCAGCCTTATCCCACATATCTACAGCAGCATTAGCTAGTTGGCTACCAGCCTCATCCAAAATTGCTACCAGCTTTATCCCACATATCTACAGCAGCATTAGCACACCAGCTACAATCCTCATCCCACATCGCTACCAGCCTCATCCAACATATCTGACACATCGTTAGCATGGTGGCTACCAGCTTCATTCCACATAGCTATTATTAAGGGCCAACTAACCAATCAGCTGATTTCATTTAGTCATTAAACCCTTCCACCTGAGTGTTCCTAGTCAAACCGAGTCCATGTGTTAGAACCACTGGAGCGATTAGCCTCAATGCTCAAAACTGTTCAGCCCCACAGTGGGAAAGAAGCCGAGGTGTATTCAGGAACTAGAGGCTTATAGCTCATTAAAACAGCCATTGATCAGAATGGATCATAGCGTTCTGTAATCAATGCGGTTGAATCGGTAGAGTCTGACTGGTGCAGTTTCACACCGCTAACGGCTGCATCAGCAGCTCCCGCCCCCCGCCGGCTCGGCATCCTCTGATTAATGCTAATGCAATGTGACTCAAAGGTGTTTGGGGCTGAGAGAGGTCGTCGGGTCCGGCACGGTTTCGTGCTCTAACACCGCTACGCTACAACCGCGCTAATTACCCAGCACTTCATCAGGAGTATCTGAGCAGGGAAAATGGAAAAGTGCAGCGGGATCACCTGGACCGGAGCCAGGCGGCCCGGCACCGTGCTTTATAGGAGAGCCAGGAGCAAAACCTGGAGCAGAACCGGGAGCACAAGCTGGTCTGAAGTGTGTTTGAGGTTGAGATTTAGTAATTTAAGAATAATTATTGTTTTATGCTTGTTTACTTCTCTAACATGGCTTTGTATCTGTGTGTTTTGTGTAATTAGCGATAATTCTCTGAGATGAATAAAAACAGTTTAATCGCTTGTTGTTTGCACTTAATTCATTTTAGGTCAAGTGACAGAGCATGTTCTGCAGTTGCATTTTAGATTATAAAGAAACAAAAAACAGCAAAAAGCTGATAAATAGAATATATTGAGATAAAAAAAACTGGTACAAAAGTGGTACAATTTAAATAAATAATGATCTATCTAGTTTAGACCCTGTTAGATCCTTTATTCTGGATTTGGAGGTTCTACAGGTTCTGTATGGATCGTGCAGCACATTTACCCACAGATGTTGCTACAGCTGGGCCTGTAGATCCTGCTCTTTTTATACGAGGTTTAATACGAAGGAACTTCTTTACACAAACAAAATCACTCTCACATAAAGATAAATAAAGATCTCACCATATCTATTCCTATTCCAGTTTTAGTCCCTTTCAGAATGAGCTATTTAAGGGCTCGGTCACTTTTATGCAAATAAGCTGTAACTGGCCACGCCTCTGAGAGTTTACAACACGATAGTGTTAGCTTGTGCTTAATGGCAAAACACAAAGCTAGTTCAAAACTCTTACAGCTCCTTCATCTGCTGATTAATCATGGACAGTTGCTACAGATCCCTTACTCAAACAAAGTCTGCTGGCTAATCCTGCTGTGTACTGTCTGGAGTCAGGGTGGTGCTACTATGCAAGTTTCCTTAATGTGACGTCACTATAGAAGTGTTCCTGATTCCTGACCCCAAAAACTTTTTCAGCTGATTCACATAAAACAGATGGATGGATTTTTTTTTAATGCTTGGAGTGTTAATAGTGGCAGTCGATACCCAACGTAACGTATTGTAAGCACCAGATTATAGGGCGCACTATCAATAAACATCTTTTTCTGGATTACAAGGATTATAAGGTACATTTTATGTGACACTGGTAACTAGTAACTAGTAGTAGGAACAGAGGTGTTGCCATGGTTTCCTTCTAAATTCAACATGTAAAGCTAAGCTAAGTTGAGTAAACAAAACTGTAATTCTTAAAAAAAATATTTTTTTATAAAGTTAAACGAGTGCTGGATATTAATCTACACAGATTTATCCCCTGAAACTGTTTATTTGGGTGAGTAAAGTGCTTCTGTTTATTAACATTAGCGTTTAATAGCTGCTAGCCCGCTACACTGAGGAACCCTGAGTGTTCTGGTAAGCCAGGGTGATATTAGCTAGCAGTTCATCCAACGTAGCTTGTTTTAACACGGTAAACACGCAGACTACAGTCCCAATATACCACCTCTGAACAGTGAAAGAGCTAGTGCTTAGCCCTGGTTAGTGGCTAATGTTAATGCTGCTTCAGCAGTGCTATCCGGGGTTAGGAGCAGGCAACAGCCCAATAATACTTACCTCTAAACGGTGAAAGAGCTAGCACTTAGCCCCGATTAGCAGCTAATGCTAATGCTGCTCCAGCAGAGCTATCTTGAGATAGCAACAGGCTACAGGCTGATAATACTCAGCACTGACTGGTGGAAGAGCTAGCGCTTAGCCCTGGTTAGCAGCTAATGCTAATGCTGCTGGAGAACTAAACTGAAACTCCTGTTTAACTCTTTGGAGTGGCTTTACTGCTCCTTAATACCTGACTAGTAAAATTTATACATAAAGGTCTTTAAGTGCTCCTTATTAGGGGTGTACCATATCATATCGTACGCAATAATATCCAACATTTTTGAATGTTGTAAACAATATTAAACCCTGAAATATGGTGCCATATCACTCACCCCTAATTATCACACCAGGGTTCAACTTTTTGCTGTTTTTTAGCAAAATAAAAATTCACACTGTTCTCATTTCCCATTATATATCTACTAGAGACTATAGATTATATCTGTCCAGTATCATTTATTTTATTTTAATCATGGATATATGGAAATATATGGGGTGCATTATAAGTATTGTGCAGTAGTGTATTCTTGGAAAAAAAAAAAAAAAAAAAAAAACAGTGTTTTGTCATATTTTCAAGAGTATCGTTATCGCAAAAATACTGTGTATAATATTGTGATATTATTTTAGGGCCATATCGCCCACCACTACTCCTTATAGTCTGAAAAATACGCTAGATTTATTACCTTTATTATCAAAGAGAGAATTACACACACATGACTAAATCTAGAGTTTTTTTCTCTAAATAAAGAGTGTTGTTTTTTATTGTTTTTTGTTGTTTTTTGTTGTTTATTAGTCCGTACAGCTCTAACTCTGCTGTTTGCTCTGGGTTTCCGCGGCGTGATGCAGGAGTTGAATGGGAGCTGAAATGCGTTTGGCACTCTGACTGAAGACTAAAGTCCCACTGAGTTGCCGCCACCTGCCAGCTCTCAAATGGAGCTCAAAGTGTTCATTTTCTCCCCCGGAGGCGAATCCCACCAGCGCCACCGAATCAGCGTATTCAAACAAATAAATCACAGCCACAAACCGGCTTCAGTAAACAAACACGTAAACACGCGACGCGGACGGAACTGCGTGTCCTACGGTTCGTACACAACTCCCAAACAAGCCGATCTGAGCGAAGAAAACAGCCGTGAATTCTACCATCCGCGGGATAGAAGAGTAAAAGCAGAATACGCAGAATAAAAGCGTGCAGAGTGGGTTTACTGGAGCTGGAGCTGCTGGCCTGTATTGATTTCTCTTTCTGCTGCTCTGTGCACTTTTAATGATGCCTCGTTACCATCTTACAAACGGGGATAATGGGGCATTTTGTGGCATCATTTCAACAGCAATGCTCTACAAACCTCTCAGCGATTATCAGACCCCTGATAGACAGTGAATGTGGGACACGGCCCTGTAGAACATGGTGTTTTTGTACATGGCGTAATCAATCTTTCACCAATTTTATCCAATTTCAGGATTTATGATTTTTTTCTGCTGTACAGGTCTGGAGTAATGTGAATAACCTGGATATCACTAAGACTGATGCTGTCTGGGGACAAAAATAAATATTATAGGACCAAATGCTATTTTAACCATCAACCATCAACCATGCACCATGCAGCTTAATTTAGATTTTTGATGTCAGTGTGACTTTGCTATCGTAACAACAGGAAAAGTACACCTTGCACGTCTCAAAATACTGCGCAAAAGGCATATACTAAATTTCTTAATAAATCATGGGTGTGGTTAATTTTGCCCATCATTCCCTTTAGGAAAAAAAAGAAACAGGTGCGCTTTTACATTGGCAGATTGTTATTTTAAAGGTGCAGCTACCTGGACGTGTTCAATGCTTTGTACATGGTGTAATCAATCTTTCTCCAATTTTCTCCAATTTCAGGATTTAGGACTAAATCCGGGGTTATGAATTTCTGCTGTACAGTAATACAGGTCTAAGGTAATCTAAGACTGATGCTGTCTGGGGACAAAAATAAAAATATTATAGGACCAAATGCTATTTTAGCCATCAACCGTGCACCATGCAGCTTAATTTAGATTTTTCTAAATTAGTGTCAGTGTGTCTTTGCTATCGTAACGACAGGAAAAGTACACCTTGCGCATCTCGAAATACAGCTCAAAAGGCATGTACTAATTCTCTTAGTTAATCATTGGTGTGGTTAATTTTGGGCGTAACATTAAATAAACCAGTCAGAGTGTTACATGCTCATCATTCCCTTTAAGAAAAAAAAAAGAAAACAGGTGAGCTCTGACATTGGCAGATTGCTATTTTAAAAGTGCAGCTACCTGGACGTGTTCAACGATTTTGTACATTTTTCACCAATTTTCTCCAATTTCAGGATTTATGAAGTTCTGCTGTACAATCCTACAGGTCTAGAGTAAAGTGAATAACCTGGATTTAATTCTGTTAAAGACATTTAAGACTGTTGCTGTCTGAGGACAAAAATAAATATTTTAGGACCCTATTTTAGCAACCTATAGGCGTGTCAGTGTGTCTTTGCAGTTGTAATGACTGGAAAAGTACACCTTGCAAAATGGTGAAGATTAATATTCTGGTGATTGACTTCCTGGAAGTGCCATGTGCAATGTCATGTGATGTCATGTGCATTCTGGGTGTCGTAGTCCGCAGACTGGGGATCGCTGGAGGTAGAGCTCATGGGAGAGACAGGTGTGAGAGTTTCACAATTTACAATTTACTGAATTAGAAATTCTCCAAAATGACCGGAAATAGACATTTTTGACTACCATTGGATTTTAAGGTTTTGTATCTCTTCTGTAAAATTGAAATGTTTTTCAGTGTACAGCAATTATATTCACTGTTGAAAACATGATTAGTATCAGAAATAATAATGTTTTTAGCTATTTTAGCTAGCCGCATTGTGTTGTTATGATAGGCAGTCTCATACAAATCCTCTAGAGCAGGAGTCACCAACATGGCGTTAATATAGCGCTACTTAACAGTGAGCCGCATCTGTTCTTTTTTTTATGTTATTCTTTTTTAAATCACACTTGCATTGGTGTGAATTGATGTAAAAAATGGCAACAATTAGAGAAAGTCCGCGGTTGGCAGCTAGCGGTATCAGGGCGAAGGTGAGGAGAAGATTTACCCCCAACAACATGGCGGAACAAAAAAGTGTGCCTTGTTTGCAGGAAGACCGTGGCTAAAGCTACCATGCTAACTACCCACCAGGCGGCGCACTACGAGCAGAAACAGCCTGTGAGTTAAAGGCAGCTTTGTGCAAAAAAAAAAAATATATATATTTTTTTTAAAGCAAGCCTCATTTAAAGCTACACATTTCTTGATCAAGAAAAAGGAAGAAGGAGTTTTTAGACACTGAGGTTTTCAAGGAAGCAATGATGATAATTGCAAAAAAATGTGCTTAAATATGAGAAATACGGAACCGATGCATAGGAACGTCCAACTGAGGGAAACTACAATGGTTAGAAGAGTGTTGGCTATGTCGGCGATCTGGCGACGTGCAGGTGGCTTAGCATCCAGTGTGACGAGTTTATTATATATATTATATTTTATATTGTATTAAAATACGATAAATACTAAACTATGTAAATACTTTCAGAGATTTATAGAAATAAAGTGTTGCAGCATATTGATATTTATCTGTTTCCTACCTTGTTAAATTATTGTTGATAATAATTGTAAGAATTCATTAACACATGATCAGTAGCTCTCAAAAAGGTTGGTGATCTCTGCTCTAGAGGCTGTGCCACAATCTTTTTTAGGGGGTTTTGATCAAGTGTTTCAGCCCAGACTGTATAGACTTCACAGAAAACTCAGCAGTTTAGAACAGTAGAAGTATCTGCTGAGTATCTCCAAAAGATTGGAGACAAGAGAGATAACGCCGGTCCTAAAAAAAAACCCGCACTGTCCCGTAAAGAGGAATTGAGGAAAGCGTAATCAGGGGACGGACCGTGACCTTGCCGAGGTTCTGGTCGCTCTCCTGCTGTAATTACCGAAGTTGCGCTCGTTAAAAAGTGCTCTGCTTTCTGGCCGCAGGATTTACAGCGGCCGGGTGGCGTGCCAGCGCCGGGCGCGGTGCCCGGGGAAGTGCAGGACGAGGGCATTTTCTGGGTGAAGGCCAGAGCGGCGGCCGGCGGTGAGCTCTTACCTCACCGCGCCGCTGAACTGGAAACCAAAGCGATATTGTTCCACCAGTGACAAACCAATTAACACCTACTCCCATTCCCCCCATTCCCCCATTCCCCTGACAACTGCAGGTCTACACACCAGCACACCTAACCACAAACCCAACGGCATGCTGGGAAATGCAAACAGGAAATGCATGCCAATCAACCTGCCGCTGTCAGGAACAACCCCAGAGTCTAACCACCAGCGGATGGAGTCCAAACGAGTGAGTGGATTTACAGTAAATTACAATGCTGTAAAAACAATGGACTCAAGCAGAACTTCTGAATATATCTACACTGATGGGCGTGGTGTTCTGGAAATGAGGTGTGTTCAGGTACATTTCTGGAGTTTTGCTTGTTTATCTTGGTAACAGAAAACACAGGCGCTCCACTGCCAACAGTCAGACGTTCATCGCTATCTTGGCAGTGAATTGTGAATTACATGTTCAGCTTTCATTACACATACATGGACATGCAGCAGTGCACAAACCCAGTTTATAAGCAGCTGCACCATTAAAATAGCAATATGCCAAAGTCAGAGCTCACCTGGCTCTGAAAAGGAATGATTAGCAAGTGACACTCTAATTTGTGGTTTATTTTATGCACATTAGAGCCAAAACACACCCATGATTATTTTGAAAAATTAGTGCATGCCTTTTGCATTGCGTTTCGAGCTGCACAAATTGTACTTTTCCTGTCGTTATGATAGCAAAAAATGTGTTTATTCTATTTATACTGAACTCCTTAGTAGTGATGCACTGTTCACTAAATCAACCACTAATGCCTCATTAAACTCTGTACAAAAGTGCAAAATTGCGGGAGGATGGGTTAAAATTATTCATTAGCCTAAAAAATTATGTTCTAGATTATTTTTTTTAGTGTGGTTGTCAGAACTATTAAAAAAAAAAAAACAGTTTCGAAAAAAAAGTATGGACGCTGTTTAAAATGTAAAATAAATAAATACATAAATAAATAAATAAGGAAATGCAATAATTAGCAAATCTCAAAAAGACATGATTTATTCATAATAAAAAATAAAACGAAATAATTTAAAAAGTGCTTTTTATATTTTCTCTGGTTATATTTGTCTTGTAATAAAGTTTGTTTGATAATCTGAAAAATTTAAGTATGAAAATGCATAAATACAAAAGAAATCTGTAAGAGGGGAAATACTATTTTACGCCAACGTACATCTTTCACTGTCTTTCTAAAATAAAGAGAGTAACTCAAATAAAAGTAAAATACATCAGTATCCAGGTGTGTTCGAGGTTTTTCACTGTTTCTGCAGCTCATTTGCATTAAGAGGCTTCAAGCTGGACTGACAGGAATTCCAGCTGGAGAAACGCTAGAAATTGTTCGTGTGTTTTTGAGAGTTTGCATTCATCTCATAACTCCGGCTGTCAGAGCCGCACGTCAAAAGTTGGATAAAAAGAAGTTAAACGCTTCAAAACACTTAAAGTGGATGTAATTACACAAGTAATTGCGCAGCGCGGCGCGGACTCTGTTCAGCTCAATCTTCGTTTAAAACGCCTCGCTTTTAAACTAAAACGCAGTTCAATCAGGAAGCGGAGAGAACGGCGGCTCTTTTAGGTAAACCGCTCGCAGTGTTATTCTTTATTTAGTGCAGCGGCTCTACAGCTCGCCATAATATCTCTGTTAAAAAGAGGGAAATTATACCGTTTATTTACAGTGAGAACGATGAAGCCAAATACAGAACACAATATACTACTGCATCCCAAAAAATTCATTCAAGAATATCATTGTAAAGTAGCTTTATTTCAGTAATTCAGTTCAACATGTGAAATTCATATATTATATACAGACGTATTAAACACAGAGTGATCTATTTTAAGCATTTATTTATTTTATTGTTGATTTATGTCTATGGCTTACAGCCAATGAAAAAAACTCAAAAACCAAAAATCAGTATCTCAGAAAACTAAAATATTATATAATAGGACCAATTGGTACTTTTGGCAGTGTGGGCAGTGTGCCAGGAAAACGCTGCACTGACTTTGGACTTGATAATAAAACACAGTGGATCAACACCAGCAGATGACAGACATGACTCTCCAAACCATCACTGATTGGTGGAAACTTCACACTAGACCTCGAGCAGTTTGGACTGTGTGTCTCTGCACTCTTCCTCCAGACTCTGATCCCTTGATTTCCTTTAAATGAAATGTAAAATTTACTGATGATCAGTGATGGTTTGGAGAGTCATGTCTGTCATCTGCTGGTGTTGATCCACTGTGTTTTATTATCAAGTCTAAAGTCAGTGCAGTTTTGTTTTCCCACAAAATCTTACAGCACTTCATATCTTACAGCTTCCCTCTGCTAATGACAACTTTTATGGAGATGCAGATTTCATTTTCCAGCAGGACTTGGCACTTATACTAACTTAAAATCTCAATAATATACATTTAAGTTTTGTGGTTGTAAGGAGACAAAATGTGAAAATTTTGCCCATTTTTCCGAGACTTTTTATAGATATCTTTGAGAAATGGTTTCTTCTAGTTGTTGAGTCTACCACCTCAGCTGTAGATCTCTGCAGTTCATCCAGAGTGATCATGGGCCTCTTGGCTGCATCTCTGATCAGTCTTCTCCTTGTTTGAGCTGAAAGTTTAGAGGGATTTTGGGAAGATTTGCAGTGGGCTGATACTCCTTCCTTTTTAATATGATATATATAATTGCTTGCACAGTGCTTTGAGTTGCCTTAAGATGTTTAAAGCTTGGGAAATCTTTTTGTATCGGAGCTGCCTGGTGTGTTTTTCCTTGGTCTTCATGATGCTCTCTGCTCTTTAAACAGAGCTCTGAGACACTGATCACAGAGCAGCTGCATTTATATGGAGACTTGATTACACACAAGTGGATTCTATTTATCATCAGTCATTTAGGTCAACACTGGATCATCTTCTGGAGTGAGTTTGCTGCACTGAATGTAAAGGGGGCTGAATAATATTGCACGCCCCATTTTTCAGTTTTTTATTTCAAAAAAAAGTTTAAAATATCCAATACATTTTGTTCCACCTCACGACGGTGTCCCACTGGTTGTTGATTCTTCACAAAAAATAAAAATGTTATATCTTTATGTTTAAAGCCTGAAATGTGGCAAAAGGTTGAAAAGTTTAAGGGGGCCGAATACTTCTGCTAGCTCCTCAGTGCTGAAGGTTCTCCTGTATGTTCTTATCTCACTTCTTCATGCTTCATCTCACTCTGCTGCAGTGATCGTCTCTGCTGGACCTCCCTACACACTCAGATTACCGGCGTTTAGCCATTTCTCCCAGCGCCGAGCAAATGGAGCAAATTCTCAGAGCGTCCACCAAACACCTGCTGCAGAAACTTCGCTTCAGATCGGCGACGGTAATTAGCGAACAGAACACATCGAGTAAGAGCTTCGGCCGCCGCACTCAGACAGGAAACACACTGCCGCTCAGCTGGGCTCTTACCGCACGCCTGCAACGGAGAGCCTCGCTCAGATTTAAGACGCAATTAGCCTTTAATGCGTTACGAGGCCTGCGCTAACTCCGGCGAGCTTCAGGAACCTGGAGCGAGTTATTAAAGAAAGTGTTGATAACGTCTTTTCAGACCTTTTTCTCGTTGGCGACCAGGTCGATGCGTCTTGCAACCATAATGGCTACATAAGTAGACCTGCTACAGTGGCGTACGGTGACACTTTTACGATAGTTAGCGGCCTGGCGTTCACCCTGCGGGCGTATTTATTAAAATAAAACATGGTTCAATTACTTAAGGGTCGTATACTCGTGCCGCCACACGAACATATAACACCTAACAGCACCAGAACTTCCGTTAAACAGCCCTCAGAAATAAATGGCTTCCATTTCTGCTCCATCTTTTACCGGTAACCCCCCGGGGCCTTCCTGGTGCTTCATCTTCATTACACCGCCGCGACGGAAAATTAAAATGCTGCCAAACAAATAGCTTGTGACAGAGCAGGCCGGCGCTGTTTGTACAGCTTTAGCTCGGCTAATAATGGTGTTAGATGTTGCATATGAAAGCGTGTTACAGTGCTGATGTGATTAATTGAGGGTGCGGATCGCGAGGTACGAGATTTTACTGCATTAACGCCGATATGTGTCACTGCAATCGCAGGAAATATACTTTCCGGTTGCAGAAATGGCAGGACGGCTATATAACACACTGATAACTAACTGATAAACAGACAACGCTGTGTGAGTTTACATGCATTCAGTGATACAATATCTTAATAACTGCAGAAAAATCGTATAGCAACACCATAGCAACCATCTAGCAACACCAGAGCAATTATATAAAATACATAGGATACCCACCGAGTAATCCCACAGCAATCACACAGCAACAATGTAGCAACCACCTAATATACCCACCTAGTAAACCTGCAGCAATCACATAGTAACCATAAAGCAACCATCTAGCAACACCAGAGCCACCACCTAAAATACATAAAATACCCACCGAGTAATCCCACAGCAACCACATAGTAACAATGTAGCAACCACCTAGAAACACCAGAGCAAACCATATAAAATACATAGGACACCAGCCAAGTAATCCCAACCACCTGAGGTACCACAGCAACTACCCAGTAACACCAGAACAGCCACCTAATACACCAAGCTAGTAAACCTGCAGCAATCATATAGTAACAATATAGCAACCAACTAGCACACCAGAGCTACCACCTAAAACACATAGGATACCCACCAAGTAATCCCACAGCAACCACATAGCAACAATATAGCAACCACCTGAGGTACCACAGAAACAATGCCTTGCCTTGACTTTCACATTGCCAGACATCCCTCCCCGAAATGTAAGAAGAGAACATAAATATATATTTTCACTCAGGAAAATGAAAAAAAAAAAGTAATGCACAGTGATTACTGGAATGGAAATAGTAACTCGTTAGAGTTCCGTTACTCGTTACTGACAAAGTGATCGGATTAGAGTAACGCGTTACTAAGTATGTGTTACTATGTGTTACGTAGCAACACCATAGCAACCACCTAACAAAAAAGGGAACCTCTATAGCTGTGAAACTGTTCAGTGTTCCCTTCAGGAGATTCAGTTTTCTAGATTGTCAATTGCTATTGCTGTGCCTCAGCATATATATGATTTAATATATGTATTTTATATATATATATATATATATATATATATAGCTCTTAAAAAAAATGAGACCATATAAAAATGATGAATTTCTTTAATTTTACCAAACTAAAAACCTCTGGAATATAATCAAGAGGAAGATGGATGATCACAAACCATCAAACCACCAAACTGAACTGCTTAAATTTTTGCACCAGGAGTAAAGCAGCATAAAGTTATCCAAAAGCAGTGTGTAAGACTGGTGGAGGAGAACATGATGCCAAGATAAAAAAACAGGTTTATTCCACCAAATATTCATTTCTGAACTTTTTAAAAGTTCTGCATCTTTTTTGTTATTTCAGCCATTTCTCATTTTTTCTGTAAATAAATGCTCTAAATAAAAATATTTTTTATTTGGAATTTGGGAGAAATGTTGTCTGTAGTTTATAGAATAAAACAACAATGTTCATTTTACTCAAACATAAACCTATAAATAGCAAAATCATATAAATATGATTTTATATATATATATTCCTCCACAGAGAGATGGAAGAACTGGAGCATGCTCTGTTATCTGCTGTAGGGGACGTTCAGAGACGGCAATTAATTTCTCTTCTTAGCGCTTTAAAACAAAGCCCAGAGAGTTCACACCAACACTAAACAAATTAGCCCGCGCTCCTAATGGCGGGATCTATTAGGATCTGAAATGATTGAATGAATTTCCTTCATTCGCTTAAATTAATGTCCCTTATTTACCCCAAAAGTCTAGACCGTTTTTTTTTCTTCCACTCAAAACCATTTAAAGGGATCAGCAGAGGCTTAATGGAGGGAAAACTCGGCATCTGCTCGTCTGTCTGCTCGGCTCTCCGGGGATTAGCTACACTAAACTAGCTAGCTAACTCACCTACTCTATTAAATCAGTGTATTTAACTCCGTGGGCACAGGCAGCCTGTCTGATGGGGGTTTATTTCGAGTGGAGAAATGGAACAGTTGCAGGGTGACGCGGTTATGGATGGCGTCCATCTCGGCGAGGAACCGGCTCATGTGTTTAAATGTCAGATGTGAGGCTGAAGCCCATTACTGCAAATAAAGGAAAGTAGCCAAGCATTAAAACATGCTGAGAGTTTTCCTGATAAACAATCAGTCTTCCTCCAGATATTATCCATAAGCAATCAGCTTCCCATCAGCCCCCGCCCCGCCGCCTCAGACAGCGCGGAAATGGAGAGGAAACCTTCTGATTTATGGATGTTAGACCTGCGGCTCCCGTTCTGAAATACGCTTCAGGCGTGACGTTATGAAATATAAAAGACTATTACTGAGAATGTAGAGAAGATATTATCAGAATACTATATATTTTACAGTTTAATCACTTTTAATCTGCTCTTATGCATGCGTCCACCCTGTTACAGCAAGCTGTGCAACAGGGTGGACAATTTTAGCAGGAATTCAATTGGCCATTCGATGAAAATGTGGTTGTCAAATTGTTCATGGTGACTGTTTTCATCCATTGTTGCATCAGTTAAATTTAATAGAGCAACCATCTGAGGTACCACAGCAACCACATAGCAACACCAGAGCAACCACCTAAAATACATAGGATACCCACCAAGTAATCCCACAGCAACCACATAGCAACAATATAGCACCCACCCAGCAACACCAGAGCAACCACCTAACAAACATAGGATACCCACCAAGTAATCGCACAGCAACCACATGACAAAAATATAGCAACCATCTGAGGTACCACAGCAACCACCTAGCAACACCAGAGCAACCACCTAAAATACATAGGATACCCACCGAGTAATCCCACAGCAACCACATAGCAACAATATAGCACCCACCCAGCAACACCAGAGCAACCACCTAACAAACATAGGATACCCACCAAGTAATCGCACAGCAACCACATGACAAAAATATAGCAACCACTTGAGGTAACACACCAACCAACTAGCAACACCAGAGCCAACACCCAAAATACATAAGATACACAGCGAGTAATCGCACAGCAACCATATAGCAACAGTATAGCAACCACTTGAGGTAACACAGCAACCACATAGCAACACCAGAGCAACCACCAAAAATACACAGGATACTCATCTAGAAATTTCACAGCAATCACATACCAACAATATAGCAACAATCTGAGGCACCACACCAACCACCTAAAATACATAGTAACAATATAGCAACCAATTGAGGTACTACCGTAACCACCTAGCAACACCAGAGCCACCACCTAAAATACATAGGATACCCAACATGTAATCGCACAGCAACCACGTAGCAAAAATATAGCAACCATCTGAGGTACCACAGCAACCACCTAGCAACACCAGAGCCACCACCTAAAATGCATAGTAACAATATAGCAACCACCTAGCAAGACCAGAGCCAACACCCAAAATACATAGGATACCCAGCATGTTATCCCACAGCAATCACATAGCAACACCAGAGCCACCACCTAAAATACATAGGATGCCCAACATGTAATCGCACAGCAACCACATAGCAAAAATATAGCAACCATCTGAGGTACCACAGCTACCACACAGCAAAACACCAGAGCCACCATCTAAAAACAAAGGATACCCAACGAGTAATCCCACAGCAACCACATGAAAACAATATTGCAAATTCATACATAAGGCGGACTATCGATTTTTGGAAAATCAACGCCTTATAGTTCGAAAAATACGGTAAAAAATGTGTTGTGCATTGTAGATTAATACAAATCATCCAAACTACTGTATAAAGAAAAACATATGGAATTATTTATACTCCTGTGAAATCTTGCTCTTTCTCTCCAAGGGCAGCCCTGATGAGTGCCAGTTTCATCATTAAACTCTTTTTGATAGTCTTTGTGACGATTAAACTTTCAAGAACTTTTGAAGTTCTTGAAATTCTTCTTTTCTAATTGAATGACCTTCTTTTTTCTTAATTAATTCTCTGGCCACATTTGTATTTGTATTACTAGCCCAAGGTAGGTGTTTCCATTAAAGTGGCCGGTGAGTTGAGGTGGGAGATAATTCACGGTATATCTCTGGGTTTGTTTTGACTGTTGGACGTGAGATAATTACGGCAGGCTGAGATCGTTGAATGGGGCCGGTCTGGAGACGGCAGCTTTTTCTCCTGGGTGACTTCAATTTCAAGCTTTCTCTCTTCCAATTACCAACACACACTTCAGTCAGAGCGTGACTCAGCTCACACACACTCTCAGCCTGAAATACAGATCATCTGTAGAACAAAAGACCTGCAGCCGTTGAGATTACACACCACCACATTACACATATCACAATCTCCATTTTTACACTCATTTAAAAAAAAAACATCTAGCTTCTTATTATAGCGAAAATGTACAAATTTTCAGAGAAACACCAATTGTTATGCTTTATATTTCATTATACAACAGTCAGTTCTGACCTCACAATCTGATTGGTTGAGAAGTGTTCTAGCCCTGCTGATATTTGTGATAACATCACGGCCTTCTCACACTAAACTTGTATCACTCCGCCGACGCGTTGCCGAGTAACGGCGTATTCATACACACAGGACACCCGCTAAGAAATGAATAAAGAAAATAAATCAAAGAACTTTAAGAAATTCAGTTTGAATATCGTCGCTGTCCAATGAAAAACACTTATCTCCATTTTTGTCGATTTTTAGTTTACAACATAATTTGAACAGACAAACTGTCTCTTACACTGTACCAAAATTTCTTGATGAACGGACCAATAGAAACTCTTCAAAATGACCTGAAATAAACTCTTTTTACATTGACTTCCATTAAAAGTTGAAAAGTTTTTTCTCTCTCCTGTAAAGTTGCTGTTTTGGAGATAAGTGTTTTTCATTGGACAGCGACGATATTCAAACTGAATTTCTTAAAGTTCTTTGATTTATTTTCTTTATTCATTTTGTAAAAATAAACTGTTGTATAAAAGCAATAGAACACTCGAGGTCTTGTGTTATCACGAATAACATGAAAACATGTGATGTTATTCGTGATAACACACTCCCTCTCGTGTTCTATTGCTTAAAATATATTTGATGCATCTTGACCTCAAGCCTTGCTCTCAGAACAATACTTAATAGTATCAATCAATAAATTAATCAATCAACCTTTATTTTTACTAGAGGAAAAAAAAACATTGATGGTGACTCTCATTTACAATGTTATTTATATATATATATATATATATATATATCCTCTTGAGACCCTGCGTCCTCATATGT
The DNA here is from genome assembly GCF_023375975.1 of Astyanax mexicanus. Lineage (NCBI taxonomy): Eukaryota > Metazoa > Chordata > Actinopteri > Characiformes > Acestrorhamphidae > Astyanax > Astyanax mexicanus. Next base: position 2,117,371 of record NC_064421.1, read on the forward strand.
TGACACTACATTTCTGCTTCTCTGCACCATGATACTTCTTCTTGTTAAACGCTGACCCTTTGGTCTGATATGGAGGCACTGCCGGTACCACCTAGTGGTCACAAGATCACATTACACTCAACTGATTGTAAACAAGATGGCAGGAATCCCAGAGAAAAGTTTCTACAGCCAGTTGAGATGTGAACGTGGGCCAGGTAAAAATCCTCATCAGATTTTATTTTGAAACTAGTTTAATTCCTTTCTTTAGAAAGATGGAATTATTGTTAAATGTTAAAATAAACTATGATTCATATATGTGGAAATAGTTTTTTGCATTGTTTTTTTTTATACTTGTTAGGTTCTAATAATCTTAAACAGATGCACACCAGACAAACCTATATATTAAATGATATATATTATATATATATATATATATATATATATATATATATATATATATATATATATATATATATATCACATATATCTGTAAAACAGAACATTCTAAAATACCATAAAAAAACAAATTGACACATGAAAAGTAAAGAAATTATAAAATATAAAATAAGTAAAAAGATAATTGTGAAAGGAAAGTAAATTTTAAGAATGATAAAATTATTAATAGAACTAAGAACAAGAATAAAAATATAAAACATTAGAATAGAAAAATTAAAGTAATAATAAATTAATTAAAATAAATTAAATTAATAAAATAATTTTAGAAAATCACAGGCTTTCTGATGGTGATTAAAAACTAAAAGTTAAAAATTATTCTCTGATCCCAGTGAGCTGAGCTTAAACGTTTCCTGTAGTGAATAATTCCAGCTCACTAGTGCTCTCTCTCTCTCTCTGTAGCTAAACGCAGATTTTCCCAGTTCACTAAAAACTCTTGGTACCTGACAGGTAATTCAGGCTTTCAGTTAACAGCTGTGCTGAACTCATCAAGAGTTAATTACTTGAATTTCTTGTCTCTTAATAAAGTGTTTGAGAGCATCAGTTAAAGTAAAGTAGTGAAGAGGTAGAGTTACAGGTATACAGTGAATAGTGAATATTTGAGTAATGTTCGAATCCAGATTATGTAAAGAAAGAAAAACTCAACTACATTGAATTTCAAGAACTTTGAAAGTATTCTCAAGTGTAGTCACCTCAAACACCATCAAAAACCTTATGATGATGAAACTGGCACTCATCAGGACACTTTTAAGTTACTAAATGATTCCTTGTGTGCTCCTTCATAATCTGGATCTATCCCTGATTATTGAAATTATCACAAACTGGATTATCACAGGAGGAACATTAGGAACCTCTACAACTCTCTAAATGCTGAGACATGCATTATACACTGCTTCTGTACCTGTAGCTCAATAAATCATTTTATTTTTCCTGCTAACAATAAATAGCATTGCTATTTAAACCTTTCTTTTAGGAGCATTTCTTTGACGATGAGTGCATTTAAGGATTATGGATTAAGGCTGGATGATGTGTCCAGGTGTAATTCAGGTATATTTTAAATAAATCAGGTAATCATCTTCACTTTAAGAGTGAAGATGCAAGATGTGGATGTGGAAAAAAACAAGGTTTTTAAAAAGAAGCTTCTTTTATAACGACGTTGTGCTACTAAACCATCTGTTCGGCAATTGGGCGTCTAAAGTAAGAATACTCAACACGGTTCGGCCCATCTGCCCCTCACACACGGACCCGAGCCAGAGAAATCTAAGATACACACGCAAATGATCACAACACACACATATGAGCATGCAATCCAAATATATATATATATATATATATATATATATATATATATATATATATATATATATATATATATAGGGGGAAGTGAGGTGATTTGTGCCAGTGGGGAAGTTGTGCCCCTCTGTTTCTAGTGAACCACAGAGGAAATTAGGGTATCACTTTAAAATAAGACTACCTTTATAAAGGGTTTATAAATGGTTTACAATTAGTTTATTAATGGTTACTAATTAGGTTGTAAATGCCTTAAAATCATTAATAATCAGTTATAACACATACATAGAAAGGGCAACAATGACCTGATGTTTGCTAAATAGTGAACCCACAGCCATCTATATTGTTGCTCTTTCTATGTATGTGTTATAACTGATTATTAATGATTTTTAAGGAATTTACAATTGTAAACCCTTTATAAACCCTTTATAAAGGTAGTCTTATTTCAAAGTGGTACCAAAAAGTCATCCATTTTACTCATCCTGCAAAAAATAGAGCCTCATTGCATGAGAGATAAGCACATTTAGGTTAAAAAAACAGTTTTTTGCCTTTTTAAAGCATTTCACACGTTTTAGTGCTTCGGTAAACTACACTATGAGTCTATACAGCTAGCATGATGTTCGCCCAGAACTACTGGATGATGCACTTTTTTCCAAAATCATGGGGTAGTTGGGGTGATTTGTGCCAAAGGGCCTGGGGTACAACTCACTCCCACTTATGAACATATGCTTTTTTTTGTAATTGTACACTGTATTCTTATTTTTTATCACTAAAACTATGTGACATTCTTAATTTTAGAAAGAAATGACATTGATATCCCTGCCAGCTGGATCAGAGAGGAAACAGTTAAGTGTGCATTTTTAGTTACCACAATGCAAATAGTTCACAGAGAAGCTAAATTGGGAACTTATTTAAAGCGTACAGCTTCAACTTAGGCAAATGTGAATGTAAACTGCAATGGCTAAATAAGGGACAAATTAAAAGATATGCTAATTATGCTAATTAACCTTTAATCTTTGCTAGGACGTGATTGGTTTGCTTGTTTTAGAAAACTGACCTTTTGATGTGCTCAAATTGACCTTGGATCTTGTAATGTAACTTTAAATAAACCTTAAATTTGTAATTTTGTATTTGTAGGAATTTCTTTTAGCTTTTATATAGCAATACAGTTCCTGAGATCAAAATATACTGTTTTACTCCAGTAATCAATGGTACAATTTACCCCAATGTATACTCTTCAACGAGACCACTTTTTTTCAAAAAGCTGTATTTCTTTAATACTATATTTCAGATCCAAACTGACTGTTTTTAGGGATGCACCACATCCTGAAATATATGTACGTATATATATATGTATGTACAAAATATATTTATGTATATTAGTTGGAAGCATTACCTCTAATGGTCTTGCTTTAAAGTCACTTTAGGTAAAAACTGGCACAAATCACCCCACTCTCCCCTATATAAAATACGAGATACAGTATAAAGTAATTAGTGCCCATTTCATCAGTTGCCCGAAATGACCCCCTCCCAAACCAAAGCAATGTGAGGGGTAAACAAAACACAAGAACAGAGGACAAAAACAGAAGACAGACACAGGCTAAGGTGTGACAAAGTGTGAATAGTGTCCAGTAGTGTGAATGTACTGGATGTACCATAAATAGTCAATAAAAAAAACCCTGAATAAAATCAAAAACCCTTACAGCGCAATTTAATTTAGCACACGATGCTAAAGTTTGTGAGTGGAGTGTGCGAGGCGTTCTCTGGGTAAAGAGCGTGATCTTGTTTCTTGTTTCTTCTCCTCGTCGGCGTGGAGAAAGCTCGGTATTGGAGCGTTCCTAAGACTCCCTGTCCGCACTTCATTAAAAGTCTGGCTGGGTTTCATGTAGTGGCTGTGTTGTAATGAGACGCTGACAGGAAGCGCTAGCGTGGTAATCAGAAAGCCCAGGCCCAGCCGGTAACCAGGGCAACTGGAAATCAGACTTTTTTTTTCACCTTCAGACTTTTTCATTCGCCGCTCTCTCTCTCTCTCTCTCTCTTTTTCTCTTGCTCTCGCGCTCGGCGTCCGCGGAATACTAATAACATTTATTCAGTCTTGCTCGCTGTCTGTGTGACTGATTGCACTAGACATCAAAAGCCCTATCAAAAGTGACACGAGCACGCCACAGCTACGCTAGCGAAGACCGCTAGACAACATGCCCCATCATAATCATCACCATCATCATCACCATCATCATCATCAGCCAATCAAAACAGATCAGCCTGTTTTCATTTCGTAAAACAACAAAACGTTCAGCCGCCCATCATCGTTTTCTAGATTAGCATTAATGAATGTCATTGGGGGGAAAAACAAACGACTGTAGAAACCAGACAGCAGCACCGAGCAACCCTGAATGAAACATCTCTCAAAAAAACACGCTAAAGCCACGGACCAAAGATCTAGTGCCCCTGGTGGCTGGTTGCAGTATTACACGATGCAGCGTAGCTCCACCCATCATCATATGACTATATTGTGCTTGTTTTCACTGCATGTTTCTTAATAACTTAAGCCAAGTAGGGACTAAAACGTGACTAAAACGCAAACCTTGCAGAGCCCTGATTGGCCAGAAAATAAATCGTCACTACGTTTTTCAACATTACGACAAAAAAGCACAAATTAAAACAAGCCAAGCCAAGTGTTTTTAATATAATGGCCAGTAAGCAGAAACACAAGTGTGGTATCTTTTTTAATGAAACCAATACAGATCTATTGCCCATCGGTGCTGGTTGCAGTATTACAGTACACTATGATGTGTAGCTCCACCCATCATCATACAACCATATGGCGCTTGTTTTTACTGCATGATATCTACACTACCCATGCTTGACTCAAATACTTAAATATTTAAGCCAAGTAGGGACTAAAATGTGACTAAAATGCAAAGCTCTGATTGGCCAGAAAAAAAATCGTCACTGCGTTTTGCAACATTATGACAAGAAGCCACAAATTAAATCAACAGACAGGGCAGGTGTTTTTAATAAAGTGGCCAGGCAGGAGGTTTATTTTTAATGAAACCAAAACAGATCTGGTGGCCCTAGAGTATCATGTCTTTTGTTGACTTGCCTTTTTTGTGTACAGACTTTAGAAGAGGCTTTCTTCTTTGGGGACAGCCATGCAGACCTATTTGATGTAGTGTGCAGTGTATAGGAAATGCCTATGCGCCCCCACCACCTCTTCAATCTCTGCAGCAATGCTGGCAGCATTCCTGCGACTATCTTTTAAAGACAGCATTTGTACGTAGCGCTGAGCTTCATGTGCACTCAGCTTCTTTGGACGACCAACACGAGTTCTGTTCTGATTGGACCCCACTCTTTTAAAACGCTGCATGATCTTGGCCGCTGTGCTGCAGCTCAATTTCAGGGTGTTGGCCACCTTTTTCTTGTATTTTAAGATCCTCAGAGAGTTCTTTGCCGTGAGGTGCCATGTTGGAACTTTCAGTGACTTTCAGTATGAGAGAGTGTAAGGGCTGTACTACAAAATTGAACACTACTGCTCCCAATGCACACCTGAGAGCTAGTCACACCTAGTAACGAGTCACATGATGTTTTGGAGGGAAAATTACAAGTAGTGCTCATTTTGGACACCTAGGGGGGTACTTTAGTTTTGCTGGTGGTTTAGACATTAATGGCTGTATATTGAGTTATATAATCTGAGGGAAAAATAATATATTTACACCACTGTTATAGAAGCTGTACACAAACTACTTTTCATTGTGTCAAAGTGTCATTTTGTCAGTTTTGTCCCATGAACAGATTAATTTGAGGGGTTTACTCACTTTTGTGATACACTGTATAATGAAAATGTGAAGTACTGTATATTACTGGACAAAATTCACTCATAATTCGCTTCTGGTCCCTTATGCTGCGCTGCAAACTCAATGAAGGCAGTCTGAGACAAACTCTCATTTTTTTTTGTTGACTGGAGTGCTCCTTTTTTTCTACAAATTGAAAGAGAATAGATAAACGATGCCTACATTTAATGCATTCGTAGTGGAAAAAAAACCTCTGCGCTAATCACTAATCGCTAACATTGGTGGAGAATGCGGGACAGGATGAGGAATAGGGGAATAGAAGGGGATTAGAAAGCAATCAAGCCTGAGATTGAACTGGAAATGTACTGAGCTCACTGCAGGACCATCAGGGTCACAATACCGTCCTCTATTTCAGCTGCTGAAATGTCATCAGACCTGCAGTCACTGCAGGTGCAACATATTGCAGCTGCAATGAAACACACGGAACAACACACACACACACTCTATATATATATATATATATATATATATATATGATAGCCGCGATATTGCAGCACATCAATCTCAAAACCGAGACATTTATCTGTCAGATTACGCCGCTCTCGGGAGATGTTTCAGGGTTCTCAGGAAAGATCGTACATATCAGCGTGACCCCAGATGGCTCTCCTGACCTTCCTCATTCCTCTCGTCCTCTTCATCTCTCCATCAGCTTTTCCCTCGCTTTTCATCTGAAGCGCCTTTCAGTCGTAGGTGTTAAGAGCCGTCACAGGTTTCTGTATTTGTGACCGTTTCAAACGTCCCTGCTGGAGGCGCCTTCATCAGGCTGTTCCTTTATCCATTATTTTACCATTTTTTCCTATTAACTGTTTGATTTTTTTCCTTATTATTCAACTTTTTCTTTTTTCCTGTCAATATTTTCCTTTATTTCTTCATTTACCATAATTTCCAGGCTATTAAGGACACCTGAATGTAAGCCACACCCACTAGAAAAAGAATTTGTTTTTATTGTTGTAATATTAGTTTATTGTTTTTCTCCTTTTCATTTTAATTCATTAAAATAATTCATTATATTATTTTTTTGTTCATATTTTGGGTTATTAAATATCCAGTATCAGTATGTAACAGTGTATACAATCTACAATACTGGTTTTCCTCTTTTGTATCATGTGTAGATGGAAAACAGGTCGTGACATTAAGAAATCGTCTTTAAATAATTTTTAAAGCTCATGACCTGTTACAGGGCTGCTGTGATTACCATCAGTTATATTTCTAACCTGCTGCTTATTTATGTTCTGTTGTTACAGTTAAGTCAGGCGTACATTGTACGATTTATGTCCAGTTTTTAGCCTTGAATTGTGACTAAATTTCATGATCGGCAAAATTTAGCTTCATTGTGCTTCATATGTCGTGCAGTGATGTCCGATTAACTGTTTAAATGAGCTGTGAATGAGCAGTCGGATGCGAGGAGGGATTTCTGACAGAAATTTTTGGTTGCTGTCTCATGAGACAATTTCTTAACGTCACAACCTGTTTTCCGTTTAATATAAAAGAATCCTGCTGGAAAATGAAATCCACATATTCATAAAAATTGTCATCAAAGGGAAGCATGAAGTGCTGTAAGATTTTTCAGGTAAACGCTGCACTTTTCCCACACTGCCTAAACTACCAATTGGTCAAACTACTGGTTTTTGGGTTTTCACTGTATGTAAGCCATAATTATCAACAGTAAAATAAATAAATGCTTAAAATAGATCACTCTGTGTTTAACATATCTATAAATTATACATTTCATGAATACAAATCAAACAGTTCATCTCCTCCAAACCTTTAGTTTCATTATGTTTGTCTAGTTTTTACAGCTTTAATTTCAAACCTGCAGATTTTGAGTTGATTCCTGTTGATTTCTCAAAATTTCAGAGAGTAAATAAGTTATTTTACTGCAGAAAAAGGGGGTTTTGTACCACCTATCAGCCTGTATACGGAACAATGCATTATAAGGGGTTAATGGTTATTTTAGCTGTTTTTAGCGTTTGGGTTCCCCCACTGTTCTACAATCACACAGAACTGTGAGGTCTAAACCGCAGTGTGAACCCAGCCGTGAGTTCTGTGTTCTTTTACACCCTGAGAGAACCTGAGCATGAACTTCAAACACTGAGCAGAAGAGTATAAAACTATAATACAGCAGTAAATGTTTGATTCAGCCCGGCTGTCTGTCTGAGTTCTGTCTGTCAGTCCAGCCGTAGAGTTTATAACTGATGTACTTTCTCCTTTAGCCTCCGCTCAGCCCTGCAAAGCTACACTTTCTGAATTCCCCCACTTTAAAGCAGCGCTCGGCTTTACTGACGGAGGAAGAGGACTTAGGAGTAGCTCCCAAACCCAGAGTCTGCAGGGTCATCTGATTCTTAGTATTACAGAAGCCTCGTCCCTACAGTGATGCGCTTTATTTACAGGTAAATAACTTTACAGGTAAATACTTTCTACAGTTTTAACCTCAATAGGCTACACATGACTGCGAAATACTCGATTTACATGATATTAAAAAAAAAATATATATATATATATATATATATATATATATATATATATATATATATATATATATATATAGTTAGCTAGTAAAAGTGGTAAAAGTAAATCTTAAAAAGTAAAGACATAAATTTATGGCTACCTTAAATCCACTGCTACCTTAAATTTGTACATAGGAACAGTTGTTTGGAAAATAGAGATACATAAAGAGAGAGAGATAGGGAGACAGAGACAAAGAAATGGAGAAAAAGAAAAGAAGAGAGAGAAATAAAGAGAAAGAAAGAGAAAAACAGACTAGTAGAGAAAGAAAGGGAGACTAGTAGAGAGAAAGAGAGACTAGTAGAGAGAAAGAAAGAGAAAAGAGACGAGTAGAGAGAAAGAGAGACTAGTAGAGAGAAAGAGAGACTGGTAGAGAGAAATAAAGAGAAAGAGAGACTAGTAGAGAGAAAGAAAGAGAAAAGAGATGAGTAGAGAGAGGGACTAGTAGAGAGAAAGAGAGACTGGTAGAGAGAAATAAAGAGAAAGGGAGACTAGTAGAGAGAAAGAAAGAGAAAAGAGACTAGCAGAGAAAAAGAGAGACTAGTAGAGAGAAAGAAAGAGAAAAGAGATGAGTAGAGAGAGAGACTAGTAGAGAGAAAGAGAGACTGGTAGAGAGAAATAAAGAGAAAGGGAGACTAGTACAGAGAAAGGAAGAGAAAAGAGACTAGTAGAGAAAAAGAGAGACTAGTAGAGAGAAAGAGAGACTAGTAGAGAGAAAGAAAGAGAAAAGAGACTAGTAGAGAAAGAAAGGGAGACTAGCAGAGAGAAAGAAAGAAAAAAGAGACTAGTAGAGAGAAATAGAGACTAGTAGAGAGAAAGAAAGAGAAGAGACTAGTAGAGAGAAAGAGTGACTAGTAGAGAGAAAAAAAGTAGTAGAGAGAACAAAAGAGAAAAAGAGACTAGTAGATAGAAAGAAGGAAATAGAGACTAGTAGAGAGAAAGAAAGTAGTAGAGAGAAAGAAAGAGATAGAGAGACTAGTAGAGAGAAAGAAAGTAGTAGAGAGAAAGAAAGAGATAGAGAGACTAGTAGAGAGAAAGAGAGACTAGTAGAGAGAAAAAAGAGAAAAAGAGACTAGTAGAGAGATAGAGAGACTAGTAGAGAGAAAGAGAAAGAAAGAAGTGAGAGAGATGGAGAGAATGAGAGAAACAGAGATAGAGAAATCCTTAGCCAATAGTAACAGTTTTACATGAAATGTTTTACAGTATTAATATATATTTAATGCAGGAGACTCCGCCCACATATCCCAAAGATCAGTGCAGCATCCTTTAGCTTCTATGGGACATGCCAAAAGTCATGGGACACTCTAGTAACTGTGTATAAATGAGTTGTAACTCAGTATTTTGTTGTTTGTTTGTTTTAGCTGGAGAATGCTTTGATGTAATGATGATCAATAAAAGTTGTATCTGTAAAATGAAGCCGTGTTCTTCTTCCCTCAACATTTAAACAAACAGCTCATCTCTCTCTTTTCTCTTGTCTCGCCTAATTAGACCCATCAATTAAAACTACTTTTCTCTTCAGAGAATTACTTCAAACGCCTTTATACTGCAGTAACACACACACACACACACACACACACACCCCTCCGGCCTCACCTGTCTAAACTACCGTCTATTACACACCTTCAGTTTAATTTCTCTGACTCTCTGCAGTAATACAGTTCTTTTATTGGTAAAATACAATCAAATTCATACAGCAATTTTCCGACATCCATTAGAAAGTCTTCTCTGGACAGTAGAGACAGTTACTCCAATAAAAACAGGATATAATTTATTTTTTATATCTTTAATTTAAGAGGAAACAGAAGAGAATGTATTTGTGTGCCAATATCTTTACCAGTTTAGTGCATTTCATTCCAAATCTAGTGCCAATCGTTTGTTTTTACCGCTGTGTTCTTGCCTCCACTATATGCCATAAGTTAAGTTATGAGCAGTAAAGCCACTATGCTAAAGTCCGTTTTCAGTGAAGCTTCTCCAGCACTAAGGCTGGGTACAGCAGCATTAGCATTAGCATAAGTCGCTATCTATATATCTATATATCTATCTATCTATCTATCTATCTATCTATCTATCTGGAAGATTCAAAGTATTGGATGGAGCTCAATCATTGCAGAGTATCACAGATCACCATGTAAGTCAACTGTGGAGCTTTAAAAGTGGCAACAGTAACCAATTTAATTGCATCACAACCAATTTAATTGCATCTATCTATCTATCTATCTATCTATCTATCTATCTATCTATCTATCTATCTAGAACATTCAAAGTATTGGATGGAGCTCAATCATTCTAGAGTACCACAGATCACTGTGTAAGTCAACTGTGGAGCTTCAAAAGTGGCAGAAATTAATGAAATCTATCCGCTGAATGCACGTATGATTAGTAAAGGGTTTCCACAAATATTTGTAAGTATATTTTTAGTTTTAAACAGTGTTTCGACGTGTTTCTACACTAATATTGTCTTTATTGGGTTGATGGTTATCACTAATAACTCTGAACTAATACCATCTTCATCCAGGTTTATCTCCTGATATGTGCCGGCTGAGGAAGAGTGAGGGAGTGGGCTGGAGATAATGAGAAGCTGAAGCTGAGGAAGGTTCAGATGTTCAGGAGATGTGGACTAATGAGGAGGATTAAGCAGACATGAAGTGCGCTTCATCTGAACTGAAACAAGAGAGCGTTCCTCAGTGGAGAACCCTGCAGTGTGAGGATTTACCGCTAATTGGATTAGCTTTACTTCACTACTATTTCATTACTGAGCGCAGAGTGAAAAAAGAACAAAGGATCAGAATATAAACCCTAACCCAGATACTGTATAAAACAGCAGCTACACCACAACCACGTCTATACACAGTGTTTATCACATGATGCTCCAGAGCCCAGGCTTCGGTGAAGGTAGGGGACGTGTCCTCAGTAGGACTGTCCTCCAAGAGAAAAATAACATTTTTAAATGAGATTTTCTTAATATTTCTATAGTTTCTCTTAGACCAGGGGTTCTATAAACCTTTTTAACTGTAGTCTCCAGCCCCTTGTACACTGAAAAACATTATGAGTAAAATTTATTTAAAAAAAAAAGAACAGAAAAGACGGTGTTGTGGACAGGAAGGCAGAAATGGTGCAAACACACACACACACACACTCACACGTATTCACATTCACATGCATACAAACACTTAACACACACTCAACACACACTGAAAAAAATGATGCTTAAAATTTACTTTAAAAAAAGCTTTTTTTAAGTAACTTTTGCAACTTTCTGCATTTGCTTTTTTTAAGTAAATTCAATTTCAGATAAATTTAAGTAACTTCAACTCAGTTTCAAGACTTAAATGTTACACAGAGTAAATAAGTGAACTAAACTTCAGTCAATCCTTTCTTTTAGTAAACTTGACATGGACGGCATTCTTTTTAGTATAGTAATTATACTATTATAATGTATGATGTATCAAATTATTTGAGTAATATTGTGTGCAGAAGTAAAGTTTACTAAAAGAAAGGATTGATTCAGTAAAAATAAATGAAGTAAAGTTTAATAAAAGAAAGGATTGATTTAGTAAAAATAAATGAAGTAAAGTTTACTAAAAGAAAGGATTGAATCAGTAAAAATAAATGAAGTAAAGTTTACTAAAAGAAAGGATTGAATCAGTAAAAATAAATGAAGTACAGTTTACTAAAAGAAAGGATTGATTCAGTAAAAATAAATGAAGTAGTTTACTAAAAGAAAGGATTGATTCAGTAAAAATAAATGAAGTAAAGTTTACTAAAGAAAGGATTGATTCAGTAAAAATAAATGAAGTAAAGTTTACTAAAAGAAAGGATTGATTCAGTAAAATAAATGAAGTAAAGTTTACTAAAATAAAGGATTGAATCAGTAAAAATAAATGAAGTAGTTTACTAAAAGAAAGGATTGATTCAGTAAAAATAAATGAAGTACAGTTTACTAAAGAAAGGATTGATTCAGTAAAAATAAATGAAGTAAAGTTTACTAAAAGAAAGGATTGAATCAGTAAAAATAAATGAAGTACAGTTTACTAAAAGAAAGGATTGATTCAGTAAAATAAATGAAGTAAAGTTTACTAAAAGAAAGGATTGATTCAGTAAAAATAAATGAAGTAAAGTTTACTAAAAGAAAGGATTGATTAGTAAAAATAAATGAAGTAAAGTTTACTAAAAGAAAGGATTGAATCAGTAAAAATAAATGAAGTACAGTTTACTAAAAGAAAGGATTGATTCAGTAAAATAAATGAAGTAAAGTTTACTAAAAGAAAGGATTGATTCAGTAAAAATAAATGAAGTAACGTTTACTAAAAGAAAGGATTGATTCAGTAAAATAAATGAAGTAAAGTTTACTAAAAGAAAGGATTGATTCAGTAAAATAAATGTAGTAAAGTTTACTAAAAGAAAGGATTGATTCAGTAAAAATAAATGAAGTAAAGTTTACTAAAAGAAAGGATTGAATCAGTAAAAATAAATGAAGTAAAGTTTACTAAAAGAAAGGATTGAATCAGTAAAAATAAATGAAGTACAGTTTACTAAAAGAAAGGATTGATTCAGTAAAAATAAATGAAGTAGTTTACTAAAAGAAAGGATTGATTCAGTAAAAATAAATGAAGTAAAGTTTACTAAAGAAAGGATTGATTCAGTAAAAATAAATGAAGTAAAGTTTACTAAAAGAAAGGATTGATTCAGTAAAATAAATGAAGTAAAGTTTACTAAAATAAAGGATTGAATCAGTAAAAATAAATGAAGTAGTTTACTAAAAGAAAGGATTGATTCAGTAAAAATAAATGAAGTACAGTTTACTAAAGAAAGGATTGATTCAGTAAAAATAAATGAAGTAAAGTTTACTAAAAGAAAGGATTGAATCAGTAAAAATAAATGAAGTACAGTTTACTAAAAGAAAGGATTGATTCAGTAAAATAAATGAAGTAAAGTTTACTAAAAGAAAGGATTGATTCAGTAAAAATAAATGAAGTAAAGTTTACTAAAAGAAAGGATTGATTAGTAAAAATAAATGAAGTAAAGTTTACTAAAAGAAAGGATTGAATCAGTAAAAATAAATGAAGTACAGTTTACTAAAAGAAAGGATTGATTCAGTAAAATAAATGAAGTAAAGTTTACTAAAAGAAAGGATTGATTCAGTAAAAATAAATGAAGTAACGTTTACTAAAAGAAAGGATTGATTCAGTAAAATAAATGAAGTAAAGTTTACTAAAAGAAAGGATTGATTCAGTAAAATAAATGTAGTAAAGTTTACTAAAAGAAAGGATTGATTCAGTAAAAATAAATGAAGTAAAGTTTACTAAAAGAAAGGATTGACTGAAGTTCAGTTCGCTTATTTACTCTGTGTAACATTTAAGTCTTGAAACCGAGTTGAAGTTACTTAAATTTATCTGAAATTGAATTTACTTAAAAAAAGCAAATGCAGAAAGTTGCTAAACTTTTTTAAATTAAATTTTACTCATCATTTTTTTTCAGTGTAGGCTCCAGAAAAGTCAAAACCCCCTTGCCACCCAGAGCTATATATAAATATAGCATTTATTTGTAGAAAATATGAAATGGCTGAAATAACAAACAAAAAAAAGGTGCAGAGCTTTCAGACCTCAAATAATGCAAAGAAAACAAGTTCATATTCATAAAGTTTTAAGAGTTCAGAAATAATCAATATTTGGTGGAATAACCCTGGTTGGTTTTTAATCACAGTTTTTTTTCATGCATCTTGGCATCATGTTCTCCTCCACCAGTCTTACACACTGCTTTTGGATAACTTTATGCTGCTTTACTCCTGGTGCAAACATTCAAGCAGTTCAGTTTGGTGGTTTGATGGTTTGTGATCATCCATCTTCCTCTTGATTATATTCCAGAGGTTTTCAATTTGGTAAAATCAAAGAAACTCATCATTTTTAAGTGCTCTGATTTTTCTAAGGTCGATTGATTGATTGATTTGTTCTATTCTTAACTCTTTCATGTTACAAAACAGGTATAATATGTTCTATTACATAAATAAGTATCATATCATTTTCTCCTCAGAGTGCAGGAACACGGCGGGGGGCTGAATATATTATTGTGTAAACTTTTATATCTTCTGATGGTTTCTCTGCGGGATGCTGGGTAATTGCGGTTGAGCAAACTGTGGGCTGAAATCAGCTGATTGTCACTCAGAGAGGAGTGGTGTCGGAAATGTCCACTTATTTCATATTAATTATGGACATATTATATTCCTCAGAGAGAGAAACGAGTGGACAGAAATTATCTGCCATGAGAGAATAACATTTTCTATTTAAAACGGACATATAAAAGTGATACAATACTGTGGACCCTATTTTAGCGATCTTTAGGCGAGTTTGATTTAGGGTAGTGTGTCAGTGTGTCTTTGCTATCGTAATGTCAGGAAAAGTACACCTTGCGAAACTCGAAACGCAACACAAAAGACATGTACTAATTATCCTAATTAATCATGGGTGTGGTTAATTTTGGGCGTAACGTGAAATAAACCAATCAGAGAGACACTTGCTCATCAGGTGACTTTGGCAGATTGCTATTTTAACGGTGCAGCTACCTGGGCGTGTCCAACAAACTAAGCTGCTCGTTCATTCTGTTTATTGTGGATGTAAAACTTGGGTTTGTGCTGCTGTGTGCTCTAAGTACAATTCACTCACTGCCAAGATAGCGATGAACGTCTGACTGTTGACGGTTTTCTGTCTAGGTTGTATTCAGTCAGTGGAGCTCCTGTGTTTTCTCTTACCAAGATAAACAAGAAAAAACTCCAGAAATGTACCTGAACACACCTCATTTCCAGAACACCACGCCCATCAGTGTAGATATATTCAGAAGCTCTGCTGCTGTTTAAACCAGACAGGAGGTTTTGCACAGGGCATACCTACCTTACTCTTAGAGGCAATGTAAAGATAAGTTAAGTAAGCAAAACTGTAATTCTCAAAAAAAAAAAATACTTTTTTTAAGTTAAACGAGAGCTGGATGTTAATCTACACATATTTCTCTCCTGAAAACTGTTTATTTGGGTCAGTAAAGCTCCTCCATTTATTTACAGTAAGCTTAGATTCCCAAATTTCTCCACCACTAAGGCTGGAGCATGTTTAGCGCTACACTGTTCTGGTAAGCCAGGGTAATATTAGCTAGCGGTTCATCCCACATAGCATGTATTAACCTGTTAAATGCACAGGATACAGTCCAATATACTCACCTCTGAACAAAGAAAGAGCTAGTTGCATTTAGCGGATAATGCTAATGCTGCTCCAGCAGTGCTAGCTGGAGTTAGCAGCAGGCTACTTAAGCAATAGAACACGAGAGGGAGTGTGTTATCACGAATAACATCACGGCTGTGGTTTGGTCGTAGGCACGAGACGAAGGCGAGTTATTTGTGATAACACACAACCTCGAGTGTTCTATTGCTTTTATACAACAGTTTTTCTTTTTACAAAATGAATAAAGAAAATAAATCAAAGAACTTTAAGAAATTCAGTTTGAATGTGCTTTAATATGGACTGTGCCTTCCACCAAAAAGTAGTTCCACAACAACTGTAACGAAAGACGAGCCAGCGCTGTGGGCTGCATGCCTTGGTTGAGCGCTAGCTAACTGTGCTAAGCTAACGCTGCCACTGGTGTCTTGTGTGTATATGCCGTTACTCGGCAACATGTCGGCGGAGTGACACACGTTTAGTGTGAGAAGGCCGTGATGTTATCACATATATCAGCAGGGCTAAAACACTTCTCAACCAATCAGATTGTGAGGTCGGAACTTAACAGTGTGAAAAACATTTATTACAACTATTTCACCCTTTGCACGTTTCGATTCCGCTCAAGGTGTACTTTTCCCGTCGCTACGATAGCAAAGACACACTGCCACGCCCTTAATCAAGCTGCACGGTGCACGGTTAACAACTCGCTTATAGCTTACTAAAATAAGGGCCATATATTTCATTATATTTCATCTCCACCAAGACAAAAGTGGGACTTTTCACAGAATATAGTAAGTTAATAACAGTGTGGCACAAATAGCCAACTAGTCTTTCTGGGAGCAACTACTTTATTTATGACCAATGTTTTAAATCAGTTTTAAAGGCGCTGCATCAGAAACAGCTAGTTTAATGTTAAAGAAACAGATTATGGTAATAAATAAACCTGTTTTTGCTGGATAATCCCTCTCATTACGTATCAGGTAATGGCAGCTATGTCCCGAGGCCTCGTCTCCTCGTTACATGTCCACAGTTAGACATATTGAGGTCATGCTCTGTACAGCTGGCGAGATGCAGGAGCTGTTTGGTATTTGGGAGGTTCAGGGCTGTTGGGGTGTGGTGGAGGAGCTGGTGGAGGAGCTGGTGGAGGAGCTGTGAGTGATGAAGGTGGGTGAAGCGAGTGCGTGCTGCATCGTTTGTCCTGAACAGATGGCAAAAGCTGCAGGCCTGGATCTTTTTCTGCTTATTTCTTTATTTAGCTAATGCAGAGTCATTCTGTCCTCATACACAGTTTTATAAGATTTAAACAGAATGGGGTCTGGACCAGGGGCAGGAAAACAGGCATCATATCAATATAAATATATATATATATATTTTACCAAATTGAAAACCTCTGAAATATAATAAAAAAAAGATGGATGATCACAAACCATCAAACCACCAAACTGAACTGCTTGAATTTTTGCACCAGGAGTAAAGCAGCATAAAGTTATCCAAAAGCAGTGTGTAAGACTGGTGGAGGAGAACATGATGCCAAGATGCATGAAAAAAAAACTGTGATTAAAAACCACCAGGATTATTCCACCAAATATTGATTATTTCTGAACTCTTAAAACTTTATGAATATGAACTTGTTTTCTTTGCATTATTTGAGGTCTGAAAGCTCTGCATCTTTTTTTGTTATTTCAGCCATTTCTCATTTTCTGTAAATAAATGCTCTAAATGAGAATATTTTTATTTGGAATTTGGGAGAAATGTTGTCTGTAGTTTATAGAATAAAACAACAATGTTCGTTTTACTCAAACATAAACCTATAAATAGCAAAATCAGAGAAACTGATTCAGAAACTGAAGTGATATATATATATATATACATATATATATATATATATATATATAGAGAGAGAGAGAGAGAGAGAGAGAGCTCATCTTCACACCACTGTCGTTCCATTTACCTGCATGAGTCAGTCAGCCTTCAATCAGTCTGCTAATACACACACACACACACACTTACACACACGCACAATAATACACACACACAATAATACACACACACACACACGCACAATAATACACACACACAATAATACACACACACAATAATACACACGTTTTACTCTTAACCTTGGAATTCTCTCTACTCATTTACACACGCATACACACAGATACACACACAAGCACACTTAATACACACTAACACACATACACATATACACAGACAGACACACACACCTCACAATAACACACACACTTAGAAACATACTTCAGAATAACACACACACACTAACACATCTCACAATATCTCACACACTAAGAAACACACCTCACACTAACACACCTTCAAATAACACACACACATACACACACACACACACACACCTTCAAATAACATACACACATACACACACACACACACACACCTTACAATAACACACACACACACCTTACAATAACACACACACATACACCTCCAAATAACACACACACACACAGACACGCAAGCATATACCTTACATTAACACACAAACTAACACACCTTACATTAACACACACACACACCTCAAAATAACACACAGACACACACATACAGCACAAACACGTAACACACTTAAAACACACACACACACACACCTCTAACTAATCACACATACATTAACACCTCACACACACCTGACAGTAACACACAAACACACTTTACTCTCAACCTTTGAATTTACTCCTTTTATTCTCTCTCTCTCTCTCTCTCTCTCTCTCTCTCACACACACACACACACACACACACACACACACACACACACACACACACACACACACAGGTATATAAGAAAGGAGGTGTTTGAGTGTAACGTACCTCACAATAATGCGCGCACACACACACACACACACCTCCACACAATAACACACACTATGAAACACACCTCACAATAACACACACACTAAGAAACACACACACATATAGCACATACACACTTAACACACACACACACACCTCTCTCAACACACTTTACTCTCAACCTTTGAATTTACTTCTTTTATTCTCTCTCTCTCTCTCTCTGTCTCTCTCTCTCTCTCTCTCTCTCACACACACACACACACAGGTATATAAGAAAGGTGTTTGAGTGTAACGTACCTCACAATAATGCGCGCACACACACACACACCTCCACACAATAACACACACTAAGAAACACACCTCACAATAACACACACACTAAGAAACACACACACATATAGCACATACACACTTAACAAACACACACCTCTCTCAACACACTTTACTCTCAACCTTTGAATTTACTTCTTTTATTCTCTCTCTCTCTCTCTCTCTCTCTCTCTCTCTCTCACACACACACACACACATGTATATAAGAAAGGCTGTGCTGGTAGTGTGTGTGTGTGTGTGTGTGTGTGTGTGTGTGTGTGTGTGCTGCTGGTGGCTGGTAAAAGCACTGTTATTGGAGTGATCTCTGCACGCTTCAGCAGAGTGAGCACGGTGAGTCATGTAAATGTTCATGTGTGAGTTTTATAGATCAGTATGTTTTATATTAAATGCATCTATTTAAATTCACCGCAAGATTGCTTTTGCTTTTTTGTTGAGATAGATTTAATTATTTGGAGTGTTTAATGTGTTTTATTTATGTTATAAGAAAACCTGAGTCTCCATAATAATCTTAAACCATGGTCTGGAAATTTCTGGTGTATTGCTATCATTATCTTGGTAACAGAAAACACAGGAGCTCCACTGACTGAATACAACCTAGACAGACACCAGCTGTCACACGTTCATCGCTATCTTGGCAGTGAATTGTCAACACAGACACATTCCCAGTTAGCAGCTATGCAAACCTTCAGAGCAGCTCAGTTTCCTCTGCTGAGAAGCGTTTGTTGGAGACGTCCAGGAAGCTGCACCGTTAAAAAAGCAGAGCTCTTAAAGTGAATGATGAGAGAGAGAGACACTCTGATTGGTTTATTTCATGTTAAGCCCAAAATTAACCACACCCATGATTAATTAAGATAATTGGTACATGCCTTTTGCGCTGCGTTTTAAGCCGAGCAAGGTTTACTTCTCCCGTTGTTACGATAGCAAAGACAGACTGATACGCCTTAAATTGACAGCTCACCTATAGAAAACCATTAAAATTCTTGCCACTGTAATTACTTTATAATTACTGCACTTAATTTCCCCCAAATTAAGTGCAGTAATTATTAGTTACCAGAACACGCAATGTTCCTCAGTGTAGTGCTATCGGGCAGCATTTACGTTCTGCTAGCGCTGCGGTTAGCGCCTAATGCTAATACTGCTGCACCCAGCCTTGGTGCTGGAGAAGCTTAACTGAAAAAAACTCACCCTTAGACAAAATACTAGAAATCTAAGCTTACTGTAAATAAACAGAAGCACTTTACTCACCCAAATAAACAGTTTTCAGGAGAAAAATCTGTGTAGATTAACATCCAGCACTCATTTTTGTTGTTTACTTAGGCTCTTCCCCTAGCTTCCATTTCCATTAGGGAAATGGGAAACATGGCGACACCTTTGCTCACTTCACTGTAGGCATCCTAAATAGTGTTGTTTAATGCGTCTTATAATATGATGCACCTTTTAGTATGAAAATAGACCAGAAAATAGATGTTTATCCATAGTGCGCCTTATAATCTAAAAAAAATACAGAATTATTGTTAAGTATTTTTATTGTACTGTATGTGTATGTGTTAAACCCCCTCAGTAAGCGGTTAACTCGGCCGGTGAGGCGTGGGTGGAGGTGCAGGTCGGGGGATAGAGTGCGGTTATGGAGGTATTAGGGGTTTTAGCGTTTAGCGTATATTGGACTGTAGTCTGTAGCGTGTTTACTGTGTTAAAACAAGCTACGTTGGACTAACCGCTAGTTGATAGCGCCCTGGCTTACCAGAACACCAAGAAGATCAAGGTTCCTCAGTCTAGCGCTATCGGGCGGCATTTACATCCCGGCTAATGCTAATGCTGCTGCACCCAGCCTTAGTGCTGGAGAAACTTCACTAAAAAAGTCACCTTAGATGAAATATTGGAAATCAAAGCTTACTGTAAATAAACGGAAGCGTTTAAATCACTCAAATAAATCTATGTAGATTAAAATCCAGTGCTGGTTTGACTTAGAAAGGAAAGTTGTTGTTTTTTCCCATTAGAAGGGAAACATGGTGACACCCTTGCTCACTTTGAAGTAGGCATCCTAAATAGTGTTGTTTAATGTGCTTTATAATATGGTGCGCCTTACAGCATGAAAATAGAACAGAAAATAGACATTTATTCATAGTGCGCCTTATAATCTGAAAAATACACAATTAATTTTAAATATTTTTATTGTACTGTATGCGGAAAGTGTTAAACCCCCTCGGTAAGCGGTTAACTCGGGTGGTGAGGCGTGGGTGGAGGTGCAGGTCGGGGGATAGAGTGCGGTTATGGAGGTATTAGGGGTTTTAGCGTGTGATGGATGGGTCTGACTGACAGGCTCCTGGAGACGGAGGTAAAGGCTGAACGCTGCTGAGATTAGAGCTCACGCTGTGGAGAGGGTTTCTAATGGCGGAGAGAAAGATCACTCCCCGGACGCTCGCCGGCGGAGGACGGAGCCCGGAGCATGTTAGCGGGTCCGAATAAAGAGCAGAATGGAAGCCTGATAGGGTGCAGCCAATCGCGGGAGAAATGTGCCATTGTGATGGTGTGTGTGTGTGTGTGTGTGTGGTCTTGAGGAATGAGAGAACACACACACACACACACTCTTTTTCTCTTCAGAGCAAATCAGATTTTCACAGCTCACAACTCAACCCCTCAGTAGCCGGAGAAAAGAAAGAGGTCTGAGACGCCACTCAGCCGGAGAAGCTTCTGGAACAGGAAAATCCCTTAATGCCGAAGCCTTTCTCCGATAAGTGCTCTGTTTCTGAAGCTACGTCGCCTTTCACCAGGAGAAAAGAGCCAAAATGTCAAGAAGAATGAGGTGTACAGACTCATTCTTCTGCTCTGCTGCGACAAAGCCTGAGATAACATGTCCTTTCACAGGAAAAACGAAGCTCTGATTATTACAGTAACTGAATAAATGTGAGGTGGGAACTACAAAGAGCTTATTACAGGTAACATAACGATAAATACCATGGCAGTTTATTTAAATAACAATGCAGTGACCAACCATTTACAGCGCCCTTTAAAAAATCTGGGAACACCTTTGCATTACTGGTGTGAACTGGTGTGAAAAAATATTAATATATTGAATATTTTGCAATACTTATTGCTTCAAAAATATATCGTATCAATATTAAATTATTAAGCTTTGATGTAAAGATTGGTGTCAGAAGTAGGGCTGCAAGTCAATATAATCAACAATGTCGATTATTTAAATTTGTCGTCTATAATTTTCATTGTCGACTAAGTGCTGGGGACAGAAGCGCAAAGGAAGATTAAAAAGTAAATGAATAAATTTTATATTATATTATAGTTGAGACTAAAAAAATAAGTATAAATAAATGCCATGTGAGCTGTTTTTTGTGAAAAAAGGTGTGATGTTATATGGTGATCTAGTATAACATTGCTTTAGTCCAGTGAATTTTGGCTCTTGCTAATAAATATTCATACATGCAAACATATCGCCTCTGATTGGCTAACAGCACTGCGACACCAGTAGGCAGCAAGACGAACAACAGTTAGAAATGTTTTAAAATAAAGACATTTTTACACGAATAACAGTCTTTGCAAAGTCATATGTTACTTTACAACATGTGTAATAATGCAGTAATAAGTGCAGTTCAGACACTGACCTAGTTTGAGAATCTCTGTAAAACACCAAATACCCTGGAGATCCTATTTAAACCTACAGTTACTTACACACAGAGGTGGGTAAAGTCCAGGTCCAGAAAGAAAAAAATCCACTCATGATTTTTACTTTTAACTAGTGTAAACAGAACTGTTCTAAACTGTTTTTACACCTACCTATCTCAATTGTAATTGGCTGGTGTTGTTTTTCCTCCATAGACTAATTTTAACCATTTGATTCTTAGCTCTGAATTGCTGGGTAAAGTATATAAACACTGATGTGTTATTCGCACAAATAACACAGGAATGAACTGCATGCTGTTCCTAGCGCTGTTACCTCCTCCTATCTGACGAGACGACGTCACTGCCTGGCTTCAGCTCTGTCTGTGGGCGGTCCCGAGCCGAGGTGGGCGGGGCCACGAATACTAATTCACGGGTTGATGTAGACACGGTGCTTTTCCTGATCGACTCGTTTTGCTTTTCTGAATGTTTTCTTTTAGTTACTGCAGACAATGAGGTGTGCAGCATCATAAACAACTCAGAGAGACCCACTGTCTTTCACAAACAACAAGAACAAGAGGATTTTAGCGGAAGTACATTCTGTATCATAAATTTATGAAAAGTTTCAAATGTTACTAATAAAATTTAAAGGGAACAATAGTTATGCCTAATTTTAGAGGGTGCTGCATGTTATTATAATTGAGAATTGCTCGCATATTTGAAGATTATATAATGAGATTTTTGTCAAATATTAATAACATTTGGATTTTTTTTGTATCTCTCTCTCTGTCTCTTTCTTTCTTTCTCTCTCTTACAGAAGTCGTTAAGATCCAAGTCCCTGGATTTTAATAGCTGAATTTTGTTGAATTCTGTCAGAAACCTGTAAAGAACTCTTTTATGTGATTAACACATTTCCTAAAATATCCTATTGGTTAATTCCAATCTCTAAAACTGGAAGCTGGGATTCTCCAGCAGTCCAGTGTTTTCTGTGTGTCTGAGAGTCGTATTTACCGCCCTCTCCGTCTGCTTTACAGCCACTGTGTGTGCGGAACACAATCCAGGGCTATCATGGGAGTAAAACCATTGTCAGGCAATCAATCGACCAATGTCATAATGTCAGTGGAGTCCTGACGGCTGCTTCAGCTTCCAGAAACCGGCGCAAAAATCAATGGCCCGGCTCACTCTGGGGCATAATGATGAGGGATAGGGCTGTGAGGAGCTCCAGCTGGTCAACCTGATCACAGAAACACACTTATTCACACTTTCCCTTTATTATACAGTCTGCACCAACACACCACCAGCCATTTCTCAGTTATTTTTCTCAGAAAAGCAACTGCAAAGTGAATACACACGTTTAAAGAAAGTATCTATATTATTATTATTGATTACAGTGTTCAATATAAACCCACAAATAAATACCAGAACTGAGTTACTATATTCACTAATACCACGTTACTACAACTTTACTACTGTACACAACACAAGCCTTATGTTCACCATGACAAGAAGAAGCTCCGCCCACTTCTCTACTACAATACAGAGTTACTATATTCACTAATACCACTTTACTACAACTTTACTACTGTACACAACACAAGCCTTATGTTCACCATGACAAGAAGAAGCTCCGCCCACTTCTCTACTACAATACAGAGTTACTATATTCACTAATACCACTTTACTACAACTTTACTACTGTACACAACACAAGCATTATGTTCACCATAACCAGAAGAAGCTCCGCCCACTTCTCTACTACAATACAGAGTTACTATATTCACTAATACCACTCTAAAGCCACTCTGCTGAAGTACAGATATATACAGGAGTTTCAGGTTAGTTGTTCAGCAGTATTAGCATTAGCCGCTAACAGTGCTAAGCGCTAGCTCTTTTGCCATTCAGTGGTGAGTATTATCGTCCTGTATTCTGCTGCTAACCTCGGGTAGCACTGCTGGAGCAGCATTAGCATTAGCCACTAACTGCACTAAGCGCTAGCTCTTTTGCTGTTCAGAGGAAAGTATTATCAGCCTGTAGCCTGCTGCTAACCCTGGGTAGCACTCCTGGAGCAGCATTAACATTATTCGCTAACCACAGTAAGCACTAGCTAACTTTTGCCATTAATAGGTGAGTATATCATACTTTAGTCTGTGTTTAAGATAAAAAGAAGTGCTTTACTCACCCAAATAAACAGTTTTCAGGAGAGAAATCTGTGTAGATTAATATCCAGCACTCGTTTAACTTTAAAAGGAAATGTTTTACAGTTTTGCTTACTTACCACCACCAACTACCCATGTTCCTTACTAGTGTCACATAATGCACCTTATAGTCTGAAAAAGACTAAAAGAGTACTGTAGTAGTGTGTAATAAGCTGCTGTTGCTTCTGGCCTAATTTGTCCATCAGCGCTTTATTGAAAACTAGAAACGTCCATTTTTCCACATCCGTCCCCAATCTACAGTCATAAAGTAAACACAGCCGGTGCCCGGGCTGGCGTGGCACAGCGCAGAACAGGGAATAGACGCGTGGCACAAATCAGCCAGCGCGGTCATCTGGCAACTGTTGTTCTCTATCGGCAGCATTAGAGAAGCAGATGGAGCCGTGCCGCCATTACGAGCTTCATCAGCTCGCCGACTCCGCCGCCCTCCGTCTGGCACCGCCGGCTACGCCATCGTTAGCACTTGTTACAGGGCCAGCATATGCAAAGGAAACTAATAATAGCCAAAGAATTCGGCGTAGCGGCTCTGATGGCTCAGCGGCGTGGACCGGCGGCGTTTCCTGGCTGAGATAAAGCAGCGCCGTGTTATCTAACTGGAATTAAAACCAGAAGAAAAGTCCTAATCACTACTTTTGATTAAAGCGCTGAGATATCGACATCGGCGCCCCCACCCCGGCTGAAGCCCACCGCCAGGCGAGGAACTGGCCAGGAACGCGAGGAGCTTCAAAACAAGCCGCAGTTTAATTCCTTTAATTCCCAATTAAATCCACATCTGTCTGCTGGAGACACAATGCCTGTGATTGGACACAGCCGGGACAGTCCGGCTCATTAATACCTTCCTATAAATCTGATCCAAAACTAATTTAATCATGAATTATGCATTAATTTGCACTAATAAATAACCAAAATCATCCAAAACAATCCTATTGATGAATTATTGATTAATAAAAGTCCAGCTGACGGAACTGTTACCAATTTCAAGTTCAATCGAAACAGAAAAAAAAACTAAGAAACAAATAAACAATGGATTTTTATTTATTTTTAACAATAATCACTGATTTCTCATATTAAAATATTCAGTCATTATTCAGAGTCATTATTCAGTAACTTCATTTATTACTACATAGTTACTATGTATTATTAAGTATCCAGTATACATTATTCAGTATTCCCCTATGTATTGTTCTTTACGTACTATGGGTTATGCAGTATCCACTATGTACTGTTCATGTTTCACATCTATTAATAATAGTTCAAAATTCACATTTAGTATCTGTATTGAATTATTCAGCAAGTACATTTATTTTGATGTACTTACTATTAATAATACATAGTAAGTACATAAAAATAAATGTACTTGCTGTATTATTCAGTATCCAGTATAAATGATTCAGAATTATGGTTCTTTATGTACTACGAGTTATGCAGTATCCACTATGGATTATTCAGTATCTACTATGAATTATTCAGTACCTACTCTGTATCATTTAGCAACCAGTATGCATTATTCAGTATTTACTATGTACCATTTAGTATCCACTATGAAGTATTCAGTATCTACTCTGTATCATTCAGTATCCACAATGAATTATTCAGTACTTACTATGTATCATTTAGTATCTACTATGGATTCATGTTTATTTTCTATGCATTATTCAGTATTTGTTATTATTTAATTATCATCTACTATAAATATATATGTACCTAGTATGAATTATTCAGTAACTACATGAACTAACTACATGTGGGTGACGTAATGCTAATTGTGCTGTTTCACATTAAAAGTCCTCGCTAAATTCTGTGCTCTGCGCCTTTAAATTAATTAAATGATTCCTCAAAGCACAGAAAATTAATCGATAATTTTTTTTAAATCGAGTAACTCGATTTACTGGAGTAATCGTTTCACCCCTAGTCTTAATCGTTATAAGGAGAATAAATATCTCAAATTGACCGTGGAATAGAGGATCTATGAGCAGGTGCGTCCGGTCGTATTTGGGATGTTCTGTAGATCAGTGAGGGGATTTACAGTGTTCTGTATTTAAGCTTGGGTTTACAGGGGATTTATTTGCAGCACTGCTTTCATATAATCACCTCCTCTTTCTTTATTCAGAACCCGAGTGGAGTTTATTGCAGGTAGGACAGAGAGACCCCGTAGAGAAGGAGACAGGTCCAGGTGGGCCGGCCCTCCACCTGAGAGACGTCCTTGTCTGAGCAAACACCTGATCGTCATTAGTTCTGTTTAAACATGATTCTTTCTGTTTGTTTACTTGTTTGTCTTCATGTCTCGCCGGGGGGTGTTTTCCTAATGGTGTCGTTATCAGATTAATTTCCTATTAATATGTTAAACGCCTCACTATTGATTCTGGCCAAAAGGCAGGGGGGGTAAACATCGTCATCCTTTAGACAAACAACCATATTTACCACCCCAATCTCCAGAATCTCCATCCCTGCTTCCCACTGTGGACATCCAGCCAAGGTGATTAGAACAAAAAACAAAACAAGAGATAACAGAAGTGTTTAAGAATGTTGATAAACAGAAAATTCAACATACTTTATACACTTTTAGCAGCAACAGAGATTACTACATTGAGTTAGATTGAGGTACAGTACAGATACCTTCACTATCACTGAGTTAGATTGTGATATAGTACATAAGATTTCCCTATAGTACAGTTTACTGCTTTTCAATTGAGTTAAATTGTGACACAATGCCCATAATTTCACTTTAGTACAGATTTTGTTCCTTTTATTGAGTACTCAATACATTCACTGTAGTACAGTTGAGTTTCTGACCTTTTAATTGAGTTAGATTGCACAGTATGGCTCTAACTCAAATAAAATGGCAGAAACTAAACTGTAACTTTCACTATAGTACAGTTCCTGCTCTTTTGATTGAGTTAGATTGTGATGCAATGCCCACAATTTCAATGTAGTACAGTTTTCTTTCATTTGATTGAGTTAAATTGTGATAGAGTACTCCTTACTTTCAAAATTGAGATAGATGAAGTACCCAAAACTTCACTATAATGCATTTTAGTGCTTTCCAATTAGGTTCAATTGTGATACAATGCCTATAATTTCACTTTAGTAGTGTTTGTTCCTTTAATTGAGTTAGATTGTGATACAGAACTCATTACAATAACTATAGTACAGTTTAGTTATTGCTCTTTTAATTGAGTTAGATTGTGATACAATGCCCATAATTTCAATTTAGTACAATTTCCTTTCTCTTGTATGAGTTAGATTGTTATAGAGTACTTATTATTTTTACAGTTGAGTTACAGATACAGTACATACAGTACCTTCACTATAGTACAGTTCCTGCTCTTTTAATTGAGTTAAACTGTAACTCAACTGTACAGATACAGT